>NW_026892772.1:210000-217665 GCF_033815535.1 Pezoporus flaviventris | reverse complement strand
AAACCCTACCCTAACGCTAACCCTAACACGTAAACCCTAACCCTAACACTTAACCCTAACCATAACCCTAACCCTAATCCTAACTCCTAACCCTAACCCGTAACCCTAACCCTAACACTTAACCCTAAGCCTAACTCCTAACCCTAACCCTAACGCTAACCCTAACACGTAACCCTAACCCTAACACTTAACCCTAACCATAACCCTAACCCTAATCCTAACTCCTAACCCTAACCCGTAACCCTAACCCTAACACTTAACCCTAAGCCTACTCCTAACCCTAAACCCTAACGCTAACCCTAACCACGTAACCCTAACCCTAACATTAACCCTAACCATAACCCTAACCCTAATCCTAACTCCTAACCCTAACCCGTAACCCTAACCCTAACACTTAACCCTAAGCCTAACTCCTAACCCTAACCCTAACGCTAAACCCTAACACGTAACCCTACCCTAAGACTTAACCCTAACCATAACCCTAACCCTAATCCTAACTCCTAACCCTAACCCGTAACCCTAACCCTAAACACTTTACCCTAAGCCTAACTCCTAACCCTAACCCTAACGCTAACCCTAACACGTAACCCTAACCCTAACACTTAACCCTAACCATAACCCTAACCCTAATCCTAACTCCTAACCCTAACCCGTAACCCTAACCCTAACACTTAACCCTAAGCCTAACTCCTAACCCTAACCCTAACGCTAACCCTAACACGTAACCCTAACCCTAACACTTAACCCTAACCATAACCCTAACCCTAATCCTAACTCCTAACCCTAACCCGTAACCCTAACCCTAAACACTTAAACCTAAGCCTAACTCCTAACCCTAACCCTAACGCTAACCCTAACACGTACCCTAACCCTAACACTTAACCCTAACCATAACCCTAACCCTAATCCTAACTCCTAACCCTAACCCGTAACCCTAACCCTAACACTTAACCCTAAGCCTAAACTCCTAACCCTAACCCTAACGCTAACCCTAACACGTAACCCTAACCCTAACACTTAACCCTAACCATAACCCTAACCCTAATCCTAACTCCTAACCCTAACCCGTAACCCTAACCCTAACACTTAACCCCTAAGCCTAACTCCCTAACCCTAACCCTAACGCTAACCCTAACACGTAACCCTAACCCTAACACTTAACCCTAACCATAACCCTAACCCTAATCCTAACTCCTAACCCTAACCCGTAACCCTAACCCTAACACTTAACCCTAAGCCTAACTCCTAACCCCTAACCCTAACGCTAACCCTAACACGTAACCCTAACCCTAACACTTAACCCTAACCATAACCCTAACCTAATCCTAACTCCTAACCCTAACCCGTAACCCTAACCCTAACACTTAACCCTAAGCCTAACTCCTAACCCTAACCCTAACGCTAACCCTAACACGTAACCCTAACCCTAACACTTAACCCTAACCATAACCCTAACCCTAATCCTAACTCCTAACCCTAACCCGTAACCCTAACCCTAACACTTAACCCTAAGCCTAACTCCTAACCCTAACCCTAACGCTAACCCTAACACGTAACCCTAACCCTAACACTTAACCCTAACCATAACCCTAACCCTAATCCTAACTCCTAACCCTAACCCGTAACCCTAACCCTAACACTTAACCCTAAGCCTAACTCCTAACCCTAACCCTAACGCTAACCCTAACACGTAACCCTAACCCTAACCACTTAACCCTAACCATAACCCTAACCCTAATCCTAACTCCTAACCCTAACCCGTAACCCTAACCCTAACACTTAACCCTAAGCCTAACTCCTAACCCTAACCCTAACGCTAACCCTAACACGTAACCCTAACCCTAAGACTTAACCCTAACCATAACCCTAACCCTAATCCTAACTCCTAACCCTAACCCGTAACCCTAACCCTAACACTTAACCCTAAGCCTAACTCCTAACCCTAACCCTAACGCTAACCCTAACACGTAACCCTAACCCTAACACTTAACCCTAACCATAACCCTAACCCTAATCCTAACTCCTAACCCTAACCCGTAACCCTAACCCTAACACTTAACCCTAAGCCCTAACTCCTAACCCTAACCCTAACGCTAACCCTAACACGTAACCTAACCCTAACACTTAAACCCTAACCATAACCCTAACCCTAATCCTAACTCCTAACCCTAACCCGTAACCCTAACCCTAACACTTAACCCTAAGCCTAACTCCTAACCCTAACCCTAACGCTAACCCTAACACGTAACCCTAACCCTAACACTTAACCCTAACCATAACCCTAACCCTAATCCTAACTCCTAACCCTAACCCGTAACCCTAACCCTAACACTTAACCCTAAGCCTAACTCCTAACCCTAACCCTAACGCTAACCCTAACACGTAACCCTAACCCTAACACTTAACCCTAACCATAACCCTAACCCTAATCCTAACTCCTAACCCTAACCCGTAACCCTAACCCTAACACTTAACCCTAAGCCTAACTCCTAACCCTAACCCTAACGCTAACCCTAACACGTAACCCTAACCCTAAGACTTAACCCTAACCATAACCCTAACCCTAATCCTAACTCCTAACCCTAACCCGTAACCCTAACCCTAACACTTAACCCTAAGCCTAACTCCTAACCCTAACCCTAACGCTAACCCTAACACGTAACCCTAACCCTAAAACTTAACCCTAACCATAACCCTAACCCTAATCCTAACTCCTAACCCTAACCCGTAACCCTAACCCTAACACTTAACCCTAAGCCTAACTCCTAACCCTAACCCTAACGCTAACCCTAACACGTAACCCTAACCCTAACACTTAACCCTAACCATAACCCTAACCCTAATCCTAACTCCTAACCCTAACCCGTAACCCTAACCCTAACACTTAACCCTAAGCCTAACTCCTAACCCCTAACCCTAACGCTAACCCTAACACGTAACCCTAACCCTAACACTTAACCCTAACCATAACCCTAACCCTAATCCTAACTCCTAACCCTAACCCGTAACCCTAACCCTAACACTTAACCCTAAGCCTAACTCCTAACCCTAACCCTAACGCTAACCCTAACACGTAACCCTAACCCTAACACTTAACCCTAACCATAACCCTAACCCTAATCCTAACTCCTAACCCTAACCCGTAACCCTAACCCTAACACTTAACCCTAAGCCTAACTCCTAACCCTAACCCTAACGCTAACCCTAACACGTAACCCTAACCCTAACACTTAACCCTAACCATAACCCTAACCCTAATCCTAACTCCTAACCCTAACCCGTAACCCTAACCCTAACACTTAACCCTAAGCCTAACTCCTAAACCCTAACCCTAACGCTAACCCTAACACGTAACCCTAACCCTAACACTTAACCCTAACCATAACCCTAACCCTAATCCTAACTCCTAACCCTAACCCGTAACCCTAACCCTAACACTTAACCCTAAGCCTAACTCCTAACCCTAACCCTAACGCTAACCCTAACACGTAACCCTAACCCTAACACTTAACCCTAACCATAACCCTAACCCTAATCCTAACTCCTAACCCTAACCCGTAACCCTAACCCTAACACTTAACCCTAAGCCTAACTCCTAACCCTAACCCTAACGCTAACCCTAACACGTAACCCTAACCCTAACACTTAACCCTAACCATAACCCTAACCCTAATCCTAACTCCTAACCCTAACCCGTAACCCTAACCCTAACACTTAACCCTAAGCCTAACTCCTAACCCTAAACCCTAACGCTAACCCTAACACGTAACCCTAACCCTAACACTTAACCCTAACCATAACCCTAACCCTAATCCTAACTCCTAACCCTAACCCGTAACCCTAACCCTAACACTTAACCCTAAGCCTAACTCCTAACCCTAACCCTAACGCTAACCCTAACACGTAACCCTAACCCTAAGACTTAACCCTAACCATAACCCTAACCCTAATCCTAACTCCTAACCCTAACCCGTAACCCTAACCCTAACACTTAACCCTAAGCCTAACTCCTAACCCTAACCCTAACGCTAACCCTAACACGTAACCCTAACCCTAACACTTAACCCTAACCATAACCCTAACCCTAATCCTAACTCCTAACCCTAACCCGTAACCCTAACCCTAACACTTAACCCTAAGCCTAACTCCTAACCCTAACCCTAACGCTAACCCTAACACGTAACCCTAACCCTAACACTTAACCCTAACCATAACCCTAACCCTAATCCTAACTCCTAACCCTAACCCGTAACCCTAACCCTAACACTTAACCCTAAGCCTAACTCCTAACCCTAACCCTAACGCTAACCCCTAACACGTAACCCTAACCCTAACACTTAACCCTAACCATAACCCTAACCCTAATCCTAACTCCTAACCCTAACCCGTAACCCTAACCCTAACACTTAACCCTAAGCCTAACTCCTAACCCTAACCCTAACGCTAACCCTAACACGTAACCCTAACCCTAACACTTAACCCTAACCATAACCCTAACCCTAATCCTAACTCCTAACCCTAACCCGTAACCCTAACCCTAACACTTAACCCTAAGCCTAACTCCTAACCCTAACCCTAACGCTAACCCTAACACGTAACCCTAACCCTAAGACTTAACCCTAACCATAACCCTAACCCTAATCCTAACTCCTAACCCTAACCCGTAACCCTAACCCTAACACTTAACCCTAAGCCTAACTCCTAACCCTAACCCTAACGCTAACCCTAACACGTAACCCTAACCCTAACACTTAACCCCTAACCATAACCCTAACCCTAATCCTAACTCCTAACCCTAACCCGTAACCCTAACCCTAACACTTAACCCTAAGCCTAACTCCTAACCCTAACCCTAACGCTAACCCTAACACGTAACCCTAACCCTAACACTTAACCCTAACCATAACCCTAACCCTAATCCTAACTCCTAACCCCTAACCCGTAACCCTAACCCTAACACTTAACCCTAAGCCTAACTCCTAACCCTAACCCTAACGCTAACCCTAACACGTAACCCTAACCCTAACACTTAACCCTAACCATAACCCTAACCCTAATCCTAACTCCTAACCCTAACCCGTAACCCTAACCCTAACACTTAACCCTAAGCCTAACTCCTAACCCTAACCCTAACGCTAACCCTAACACGTAACCCTAACCCTAAGACTTAACCCTAACCATAACCCTAACCCTAATCCTAACTCCTAACCCTAACCCGTAACCCTAACCCTAACACTTAACCCTAAGCCTAACTCCTAACCCTAACCCTAACGCTAACCCTAACACGTAACCCTAACCCTAACACTTAACCCTAACCATAACCCTAACCCTAATCCTAACTCCTAACCCTAACCCGTAACCCTAACCCCTAACACTTAACCCTAAGCCTAACTCCTAACCCTAACCCTAACGCTAACCCTAACACGTAACCCTAACCCTAACACTTAACCCTAACCATAACCCTAACCCTAATCCTAACTCCTAACCCTAACCCGTAACCCTAACCCTAACACTTAACCCTAAGCCTAACTCCTAACCCTAACCCTAACGCTAACCCTAACACGTAAACCCTAACCCTAACACTTAACCCTAACCATAACCCTAACCCTAATCCTAACTCCTAACCCTAACCCGTAACCCTAACCCTAACACTTAACCCTAAGCCTAACTCCTAACCCTAACCCTAACGCTAACCCTAACACGTAACCCTAACCCTAACACTTAACCCTAACCATAACCCTAACCCTAATCCTAACTCCTAACCCTAACCCGTAACCCTAACCCTAACACTTAACCCTAAGCCTAACTCCTAACCCTAACCCTAACGCTAACCCTAACACGTAACCCTAACCCTAACACTTAACCCTAACCATAACCCTAACCCTAATCCTAACTCCTAACCCGTAACCCTAACCCTAACACTTAACCCTAAGCCTAACTCCTAACCCTAACCCTAACGCTAACCCTAACACGTAACCCTAACCCTAACACTTAACCCTAACCATAACCCTAACCCTAATCCTAACTCCCTAACCCTAACCCGTAACCCTAACACCTTAACCCTAAGCCTAACTCCTAACCCTAACCCTAACGCTAACCCTAACACGTAACCCTAACCCTAACACTTAACCCTAACCATAACCCTAACCCTAATCCTAACTCCTAACCCTAACCCCGTAACCCTAACCCTAACACTTAACCCTAAGCCTAACTCCTAACCCTAACCCTAACGCTAACCCTAACACGTAACCCTAACCCTAAGACTTAACCCTAACCATAACCCTAACCCTAATCCTAACTCCTAACCCTAACCCGTAACCCTAACCCTAACACTTAACCCTAAGCCTAACTCCTAACCCTAACCCTAACGCTAACCCTAACACGTAACCCTAACCCTAACACTTAACCCTAACCATAACCCTAACCCTAATCCTAACTCCTAACCCTAACCCGTAACCCTAACCCTAACACTTAACCCTAAGCCTAACTCCTAACCCTAACCCTAACGCTAACCCTAACACGTAACCCTAACCCTAACACTTAACCCTAACCATAACCCTAACCCTAATCCTAACTCCTAACCCTAACCCGTAACCCTAACCCTAACACTTAACCCTAAGCCTAACTCCTAACCCTAACCCTAACGCTAACCCTAACACGTAACCCTAACCCTAACACTTAACCCTAACCATAACCCTAACCCTAATCCTAACTCCTAACCCTAACCCGTAACCCTAACCCTAACACTTAACCCTAAGCCTAACTCCTAACCCTAACCCTAACGCTAACCCTAACACGTAACCCTAACCCTAAGACTTAACCCTAACCATAACCCTAACCCTAATCCTAACTCCTAACCCTAACCCGTAACCCTAACCCTAACACTTAACCCTAAGCCTAACTCCTAACCCTAACCCTAACGCTAACCCTAACACGTAACCCTAACCCTAAGACTTAACCCTAACCATAACCCTAACCCTAATCCTAACTCCTAACCCTAACCCGTAACCCTAACCCTAACACTTAACCCTAAGCCTAACTCCTAACCCTAACCCTAACGCTAACCCTAACACGTAACCCTAACCCTAACACTTAACCCTAACCATAACCCTAACCCTAATCCTAACTCCTAACCCTAACCCGTAACCCTAACCCTAACACTTAACCCTAAGCCTAACTCCTAACCCTAACCCTAACGCTAACCCTAACACGTAACCCTAACCCTAACACTTAACCCTAACCATAACCCTAACCCTAATCCTAACTCCTAACCCTAACCCGTAACCCTAACCCTAACACTTAACCCTAAGCCTAACTCCTAACCCTAACCCTAACGCTAACCCTAACACGTAACCCTAACCCTAACACTTAACCCTAACCATAACCCTAACCCTAATCCTAACTCCTAACCCTAACCCGTAACCCTAACCCTAACACTTAACCCTAAGCCTAACTCCTAACCCTAACCCTAACGCTAACCCTAACACGTAACCCTAACCCTAACACTTAACCCTAACCATAACCCTAACCCTAATCCTAACTCCTAACCCTAACCCGTAACCCTAACCCTAACACTTAACCCTAAGCCTAACTCCTAACCCTAACCCTAACGCTAACCCTAACACGTAACCCTAACCCTAAGACTTAACCCTAACCATAACCCTA
>NW_026892772.1:60000-205000 GCF_033815535.1 Pezoporus flaviventris | reverse complement strand
AACACTTAACCCTAAGCCTAACTCCTAACCCTAACCCTAACGCTAACCCTAACACGTAACCCTAACCCTAAGACTTAACCCTAACCATAACCCTAACCCTAATCCTAACTCCTAACCCTAACCCGTAACCCTAACCCTAACACTTAACCCTAAGCCTAACTCCTAACCCTAACCCTAACGCTAACCCTAACACGTAACCCTAACCCTAAGACTTAACCCTAACCATAACCCTAACCCTAATCCTAACTCCTAACCCTAACCCGTAACCCTAACCCTAACACTTAACCCTAAGCCTAACTCCTAACCCTAACCCTAACGCTAACCCTAACACGTAACCCTAACCCTAAGACTTAACCCTAACCATAACCCTAACCCTAATCCTAACTCCTAACCCTAACCCGTAACCCTAACCCTAACACTTAACCCTAAGCCTAACTCCTAACCCTAACCCTAACGCTAACCCTAACACGTAACCCTAACCCTAAGACTTAACCCTAACCATAACCCTAACCCTAATCCTAACTCCTAACCCTAACCCGTAACCCTAACCCTAACACTTAACCCTAAGCCTAACTCCTAACCCTAACCCTAACGCTAACCCTAACACGTAACCCTAACCCTAACACTTAACCCTAACCATAACCCTAACCCTAATCCTAACTCCTAACCCTAACCCGTAACCCTAACCCTAACACTTAACCCTAAGCCTAACTCCTAACCCTAACCCTAACGCTAACCCTAACACGTAACCCTAACCCTAACACTTAACCCTAACCATAACCCTAACCCTAATCCTAACTCCTAACCCTAACCCGTAACCCTAACCCTAACACTTAACCCTAAGCCTAACTCCTAACCCTAACCCTAACGCTAACCCTAACACGTAACCCTAACCCTAACACTTAACCCTAACCATAACCCTAACCCCTAATCCTAACTCCTAACCCTAACCCGTAACCCTAACCCTAACACTTAACCCTAAGCCTAACTCCTAACCCTAACCCTAACGCTAACCCTAACACGTAACCCTAACCCTAACACTTAACCCTAACCATAACCCTAACCCTAATCCTAACTCCTAACCCTAACCCGTAACCCTAACCCTAACACTTAACCCTAAGCCTAACTCCTAACCCTAACCCTAACGCTAACCCTAACACGTAACCCTAACCCTAAGACTTAACCCTAACCATAACCCTAACCCTAATCCTAACTCCTAACCCTAACCCGTAACCCTAACCCTAACACTTAACCCTAAGCCTAACTCCTAACCCTAACCCTAACGCTAACCCTAACACGTAACCCTAACCCTAACACTTAACCCTAACCATAACCCTAACCCTAATCCTAACTCCTAACCCTAACCCGTAACCCTAACCCTAACACTTAACCCTAAGCCTAACTCCTAACCCTAACCCTAACGCTAACCCTAACACGTAACCCTAACCCTAACACTTAACCCTAACCATAACCCTAACCCTAATCCTAACTCCTAACCCTAACCCGTAACCCTAACCCTAACACTTAACCCTAAGCCTAACTCCTAACCCTAACCCTAACGCTAACCCTAACACGTAACCCTAACCCTAACACTTAACCCTAACCATAACCCTAACCCTAATCCTAACTCCTAACCCTAACCCGTAACCCTAACCCTAACACTTAACCCTAAGCCTAACTCCTAACCCTAACCCTAACGCTAACCCTAACACGTAACCCTAACCCTAACACTTAACCCTAACCATAACCCTAACCCTAATCCTAACTCCTAACCCTAACCCGTAACCCTAACCCTAACACTTAACCCTAAGCCTAACTCCTAACCCTAACCCTAACGCTAACCCTAACACGTAACCCTAACCCTAACACTTAACCCTAACCATAACCCTAACCCTAATCCTAACTCCTAACCCTAACCCGTAACCCTAACCCTAACACTTAACCCTAAGCCTAACTCCTAACCCTAACCCTAACGCTAACCCTAACACGTAACCCTAACCCTAACACTTAACCCTAACCATAACCCTAACCCTAATCCTAACTCCTAACCCTAACCCGTAACCCTAACCCTAACACTTAACCCTAAGCCTAACTCCTAACCCTAACCCTAACGCTAACCCTAACACGTAACCCTAACCCTAACACTTAACCCTAACCATAACCCTAACCCTAATCCTAACTCCTAACCCTAACCCGTAACCCTAACCCTAACACTTAACCCTAAGCCTAACTCCTAACCCTAACCCTAACGCTAACCCTAACACGTAACCCTAACCCTAAGACTTAACCCTAACCATAACCCTAACCCTAATCCTAACTCCTAACCCTAACCCGTAACCCTAACCCTAACACTTAACCCTAAGCCTAACTCCTAACCCTAACCCTAACGCTAACCCTAACACGTAACCCTAACCCTAACACTTAACCCTAACCATAACCCTAACCCTAATCCTAACTCCTAACCCTAACCCGTAACCCTAACCCTAACACTTAACCCTAAGCCTAACTCCTAACCCTAACCCTAACGCTAACCCTAACACGTAACCCTAACCCTAAGACTTAACCCTAACCATAACCCTAACCCTAATCCTAACTCCTAACCCTAACCCGTAACCCTAACCCTAACACTTAACCCTAAGCCCTAACTCCTAACCCTAACCCTAACGCTAACCCTAACACGTAACCCTAACCCTAAGACTTAACCCTAACCATAACCCTAACCCTAATCCTAACTCCTAACCCTAACCCGTAACCCTAACCCTAACACTTAACCCTAAGCCTAACTCCTAACCCTAACCCTAACGCTAACCCTAACACGTAACCCTAACCCTAACACTTAACCCTAACCATAACCCTAACCCTAATCCTAACTCCTAACCCTAACCCGTAACCCTAACCCTAACACTTAACCCTAAGCCTAACTCCTAACCCTAACCCTAACGCTAACCCTAACACGTAACCCTAACCCTAAGACTTAACCCTAACCATAACCCTAACCCTAATCCTAACTCCTAACCCTAACCCGTAACCCTAACCCTAACACTTAACCCTAAGCCTAACTCCTAACCCTAACCCTAACGCTAACCCTAACACGTAACCCTAACCCTAAGACTTAACCCTAACCATAACCCTAACCCTAATCCTAACTCCTAACCCTAACCCGTAACCCTAACCCTAACACTTAACCCTAAGCCTAACTCCTAACCCTAACCCTAACGCTAACCCTAACACGTAACCCTAACCCTAAGACTTAACCCTAACCATAACCCTAACCCTAATCCTAACTCCTAACCCTAACCCGTAACCCTAACCCTAACACTTAACCCTAAGCCTAACTCCTAACCCTAACCCTAACGCTAACCCTAACACGTAACCCTAACCCTAAGACTTAACCCTAACCATAACCCTAACCCTAATCCTAACTCCTAACCCTAACCCGTAACCCTAACCCTAACACTTAACCCTAAGCCTAACTCCTAACCCTAACCCTAACGCTAACCCTAACACGTAACCCTAACCCTAAGACTTAACCCTAACCATAACCCTAACCCTAATCCTAACTCCTAACCCTAACCCGTAACCCTAACCCTAACACTTAACCCCTAAGCCTAACTCCTAACCCTAACCCTAACGCTAACCCTAACACGTAACCCTAACCCTAAGACTTAACCCTAACCATAACCCTAACCCTAATCCTAACTCCTAACCCTAACCCGTAACCCTAACCCTAACACTTAACCCTAAGCCTAACTCCTAACCCTAACCCTAACGCTAACCCTAACACGTAACCCTAACCCTAAGACTTAACCCTAACCATAACCCTAACCCTAATCCTAACTCCTAACCCTAACCCGTAACCCTAACCCTAACACTTAACCCTAAGCCTAACTCCTAACCCTAACCCTAACGCTAACCCTAACACGTAACCCTAACCCTAAGACTTAACCCTAACCATAACCCTAACCCTAATCCTAACTCCTAACCCTAACCCGTAACCCTAACCCTAACACTTAACCCTAAGCCTAACTCCTAACCCTAACCCTAACGCTAACCCTAACACGTAACCCTAACCCTAAGACTTAACCCTAACCATAACCCTAACCCTAATCCTAACTCCTAACCCTAACCCGTAACCCTAACCCTAACACTTAACCCTAAGCCTAACTCCTAACCCTAACCCTAACGCTAACCCTAACACGTAACCCTAACCCTAAGACTTAACCCTAACCATAACCCTAACCCTAATCCTAACTCCTAACCCTAACCCGTAACCCTAACCCTAACACTTAACCCTAAGCCTAACTCCTAACCCTAACCCTAACGCTAACCCTAACACGTAACCCTAACCCTAAGACTTAACCCTAACCATAACCCTAACCCTAATCCTAACTCCTAACCCTAACCCGTAACCCTAACCCTAACACTTAACCCTAAGCCTAACTCCTAACCCTAACCCTAACGCTAACCCTAACACGTAACCCTAACCCTAAGACTTAACCCTAACCATAACCCTAACCCTAATCCTAACTCCTAACCCTACCCCGTAACCCTAACCCTAACACTTAACCCTAAGCCTAACTCCTAACCCTAACCCTAACGCTAACCCTAACACGTAACCCTAACCCTAAGACTTAACCCTAACCATAACCCTAACCCTAATCCTAACTCCTAACCCTAACCCGTAACCCTAACCCTAACACTTAACCCTAAGCCTAACTCCTAACCCTAACCCTAACGCTAACCCTAACACGTAACCCTAACCCTAACACTTAACCCTAACCATAACCCTAACCCTAATCCTAACTCCTAACCCTAACCCGTAACCCTAACCCTAACACTTAACCCTAAGCCTAACTCCTAACCCTAACCCTAACGCTAACCCTAACACGTAACCCTAACCCTAAGACTTAACCCTAACCATAACCCTAACCCTAATCCTAACTCCTAACCCTAACCCGTAACCCTAACCCTAACACTTAACCCTAAGCCTAACTCCTAACCCTAACCCTAACGCTAACCCTAACACGTAACCCTAACCCAAGAGACTTGGCAAGGAAATCTCCCTAACCATAACCCTAACCCTAATCCTAACTCCTAACCCTAACCCGTAACCCTAACCCTAACACTTAACCCCTAAGCCTAACTCCTAACCCTAACCCTAACGCTAACCCTAACACGTAACCCTAACCCTAACACTTAACCTAACCCTTAACCCTAACCCTAATCCTAACTCCTAACCCTAACCCGTAACCCTAACCCCTAACACTTAACCCTAAGCCTAACTCCCTAACCCTAACCCTAACGCTAACCCTAACACGTAAACCTAACCCTAAGACTTAACCCTAACCATAACCCTAACCCTAATCTAACCTCCTAACCCTAACCCGTAACCCTAACCCTAACACTTAACCCTAAGCCTAACTCCTAACCCTAACCCTAACGCTAACCCTAACACGTAACCCTAACAACCCGGAATCCCTAACAACACGTAACCCTAACCCTAAGACTTAACCCTAACCATAACCCTAACCCTAATCCTAACTCCTAACCCTAACCCGTAACCCTAACCCTAACACTTAACCCTAAGCCTAACTCCTAACCCTAACCCTAACGCTAACCCTAACACGTAACCCTAACCCTAAGACTTAACCCTAACCATAACCCTAACCCTAATCCTAACTCCTAACCCTAACCCGTAACCCTAACCCTAACACTTAACCCTAAGCCTAACTCCTAACCCTAACCCTAACGCTAACCCTAACACGTAACCCTAACCCTAAGACTTAACCCTAACCATAACCCTAACCCTAATCCTAACTCCTAACCCTAACCCGTAACCCTAACCCTAACACTTAACCCTAAGCCTAACTCCTAACCCTAACCCTAACGCTAACCCTAACACGTAACCCTAACCCTAAGACTTAACCCTAACCATAACCCTAACCCTAATCCTAACTCCTAACCCTAACCCGTAACCCTAACCCTAACACTTAACCCTAAGCCTAACTCCTAACCCTAACCCTAACGCTAACCCTAACACGTAACCCTAACCCTAAGACTTAACCCTAACCATAACCCTAACCCTAATCCTAACTCCTAACCCTAACCCGTAACCCTAACCCTAACACTTAACCCTAAGCCTAACTCCTAACCCTAACCCTAACGCTAACCCTAACACGTAACCCTAACCCTAAGACTTAACCCTAACCATAACCCTAACCCTAATCCTAACTCCTAACCCTAACCCGTAACCCTAACCCTAACACTTAACCCTAAGCCTAACTCCTAACCCTAACCCTAACGCTAACCCTAACACGTAACCCTAACCCTAAGACTTAACCCTAACCATAACCCTAACCCTAATCCTAACTCCTAACCCTAACCCGTAACCCTAACCCTAACACTTAACCCTAAGCCTAACTCCTAACCCTAACCCTAACGCTAACCCTAACACGTAACCCTAACCCTAAGACTTAACCCTAACCATAACCCTAACCCTAATCCTAACTCCTAACCCTAACCCGTAACCCTAACCCTAACACTTAACCCTAAGCCTAACTCCTAACCCTAACCCTAACGCTAACCCTAACACGTAACCCTAACCCTAAGACTTAACCCTAACCATAACCCTAACCCTAATCCTAACTCCTAACCCTAACCCGTAACCCTAACCCTAACACTTAACCCTAAGCCTAACTCCTAACCCTAACCCTAACGCTAACCCTAACACGTAACCCTAACCCTAAGACTTAACCCTAACCATAACCCTAACCCTAATCCTAACTCCTAACCCTAACCCGTAACCCTAACCCTAACACTTAACCCTAAGCCTAACTCCTAACCCTAACCCTAACGCTAACCCTAACACGTAACCCTAACCCTAAGACTTAACCCTAACCATAACCCTAACCCTAATCCTAACTCCTAACCCTAACCCGTAACCCTAACCCTAACACTTAACCCTAAGCCTAACTCCTAACCCTAACCCTAACGCTAACCCTAACACGTAACCCTAACCCTAAGACTTAACCCTAACCATAACCCTAACCCTAATCCTAACTCCTAACCCTAACCCGTAACCCTAACCCTAACACTTAACCCTAAGCCTAACTCCTAACCCTAACCCTAACGCTAACCCTAACACGTAACCCTAACCCTAAGACTTAACCCTAACCATAACCCTAACCCTAATCCTAACTCCTAACCCTAACCCGTAACCCTAACCCTAACACTTAACCCTAAGCCTAACTCCTAACCCTAACCCTAACGCTAACCCTAACACGTAACCCTAACCCTAAGACTTAACCCTAACCATAACCCTAACCCTAATCCTAACTCCTAACCCTAACCCGTAACCCTAACCCTAACACTTAACCCTAAGCCTAACTCCTAACCCTAACCCTAACGCTAACCCTAACACGTAACCCTAACCCTAAGACTTAACCCTAACCATAACCCTAACCCTAATCCTAACTCCTAACCCTAACCCGTAACCCTAACCCTAACACTTAACCCTAAGCCTAACTCCTAACCCTAACCCTAACGCTAACCCTAACACGTAACCCTAACCCTAAGACTTAACCCTAACCATAACCCTAACCCTAATCCTAACTCCTAACCCTAACCCGTAACCCTAACCCTAACACTTAACCCTAAGCCTAACTCCTAACCCTAACCCTAACGCTAACCCTAACACGTAACCCTAACCCTAAGACTTAACCCTAACCATAACCCTAACCCTAATCCTAACTCCTAACCCTAACCCGTAACCCTAACCCTAACACTTAACCCTAAGCCTAACTCCTAACCCTAACCCTAACGCTAACCCTAACACGTAACCCTAACCCTAAGACTTAACCCTAACCATAACCCTAACCCTAATCCTAACTCCTAACCCTAACCCGTAACCCTAACCCTAACACTTAACCCTAAGCCTAACTCCTAACCCTAACCCTAACGCTAACCCTAACACGTAACCCTAACCCTAAGACTTAACCCTAACCATAACCCTAACCCTAATCCTAACTCCTAACCCTAACCCGTAACCCTAACCCTAACACTTAACCCTAAGCCTAACTCCTAACCCTAACCCTAACGCTAACCCTAACACGTAACCCTAACCCTAAGACTTAACCCTAACCATAACCCTAACCCTAATCCTAACTCCTAACCCTAACCCGTAACCCTAACCCTAACACTTAACCCTAAGCCTAACTCCTAACCCTAACCCTAACGCTAACCCTAACACGTAACCCTAACCCTAAGACTTAACCCTAACCATAACCCTAACCCTAATCCTAACTCCTAACCCTAACCCGTAACCCTAACCCTAACACTTAACCCTAAGCCTAACTCCTAACCCTAACCCTAACGCTAACCCTAACACGTAACCCTAACCCTAAGACTTAACCCTAACCATAACCCTAACCCTAATCCTAACTCCTAACCCTAACCCGTAACCCTAACCCTAACACTTAACCCTAAGCCTAACTCCTAACCCTAACCCTAACGCTAACCCTAACACGTAACCCTAACCCTAAGACTTAACCCTAACCATAACCCTAACCCTAATCCTAACTCCTAACCCTAACCCGTAACCCTAACCCTAACACTTAACCCTAAGCCTAACTCCTAACCCTAACCCTAACGCTAACCCTAACACGTAACCCTAACCCTAAGACTTAACCCTAACCATAACCCTAACCCTAATCCTAACTCCTAACCCTAACCCGTAACCCTAACCCTAACACTTAACCCTAAGCCTAACTCCTAACCCTAACCCTAACGCTAACCCTAACACGTAACCCTAACCCTAAGACTTAACCCTAACCATAACCCTAACCCTAATCCTAACTCCTAACCCTAACCCGTAACCCTAACCCTAACACTTAACCCTAAGCCTAACTCCTAACCCTAACCCTAACGCTAACCCTAACACGTAACCCTAACCCTAAGACTTAACCCTAACCATAACCCTAACCCTAATCCTAACTCCTAACCCTAACCCGTAACCCTAACCCTAACACTTAACCCTAAGCCTAACTCCTAACCCTAACCCTAACGCTAACCCTAACACGTAACCCTAACCCTAAGACTTAACCCTAACCATAACCCTAACCCTAATCCTAACTCCTAACCCTAACCCGTAACCCTAACCCTAACACTTAACCCTAAGCCTAACTCCTAACCCTAACCCTAACGCTAACCCTAACACGTAACCCTAACCCTAAGACTTAACCCTAACCATAACCCTAACCCTAATCCTAACTCCTAACCCTAACCCGTAACCCTAACCCTAACACTTAACCCTAAGCCTAACTCCTAACCCTAACCCTAACGCTAACCCTAACACGTAACCCTAACCCTAAGACTTAACCCTAACCATAACCCTAACCCTAATCCTAACTCCTAACCCTAACCCGTAACCCTAACCCTAACACTTAACCCTAAGCCTAACTCCTAACCCTAACCCTAACGCTAACCCTAACACGTAACCCTAACCCTAAGACTTAACCCTAACCATAACCCTAACCCTAATCCTAACTCCTAACCCTAACCCGTAACCCTAACCCTAACACTTAACCCTAAGCCTAACTCCTAACCCTAACCCTAACGCTAACCCTAACACGTAACCCTAACCCTAAGACTTAACCCTAACCATAACCCTAACCCTAATCCTAACTCCTAACCCTAACCCGTAACCCTAACCCTAACACTTAACCCTAAGCCTAACTCCTAACCCTAACCCTAACGCTAACCCTAACACGTAACCCTAACCCTAAGACTTAACCCTAACCATAACCCTAACCCTAATCCTAACTCCTAACCCTAACCCGTAACCCTAACCCTAACACTTAACCCTAAGCCTAACTCCTAACCCTAACCCTAACGCTAACCCTAACACGTAACCCTAACCCTAAGACTTAACCCTAACCATAACCCTAACCCTAATCCTAACTCCTAACCCTAACCCGTAACCCTAACCCTAACACTTAACCCTAAGCCTAACTCCTAACCCTAACCCTAACGCTAACCCTAACACGTAACCCTAACCCTAAGACTTAACCCTAACCATAACCCTAACCCTAATCCTAACTCCTAACCCTAACCCGTAACCCTAACCCTAACACTTAACCCTAAGCCTAACTCCTAACCCTAACCCTAACGCTAACCCTAACACGTAACCCTAACCCTAAGACTTAACCCTAACCATAACCCTAACCCTAATCCTAACTCCTAACCCTAACCCGTAACCCTAACCCTAACACTTAACCCTAAGCCTAACTCCTAACCCTAACCCTAACGCTAACCCTAACACGTAACCCTAACCCTAAGACTTAACCCTAACCATAACCCTAACCCTAATCCTAACTCCTAACCCTAACCCGTAACCCTAACCCTAACACTTAACCCTAAGCCTAACTCCTAACCCTAACCCTAACGCTAACCCTAACACGTAACCCTAACCCTAAGACTTAACCCTAACCATAACCCTAACCCTAATCCTAACTCCTAACCCTAACCCGTAACCCTAACCCTAACACTTAACCCTAAGCCTAACTCCTAACCCTAACCCTAACGCTAACCCTAACACGTAACCCTAACCCTAAGACTTAACCCTAACCATAACCCTAACCCTAATCCTAACTCCTAACCCTAACCCGTAACCCTAACCCTAACACTTAACCCTAAGCCTAACTCCTAACCCTAACCCTAACGCTAACCCTAACACGTAACCCTAACCCTAAGACTTAACCCTAACCATAACCCTAACCCTAATCCTAACTCCTAACCCTAACCCGTAACCCTAACCCTAACACTTAACCCTAAGCCTAACTCCTAACCCTAACCCTAACGCTAACCCTAACACGTAACCCTAACCCTAAGACTTAACCCTAACCATAACCCTAACCCTAATCCTAACTCCTAACCCTAACCCGTAACCCTAACCCTAACACTTAACCCTAAGCCTAACTCCTAACCCTAACCCTAACGCTAACCCTAACACGTAACCCTAACCCTAAGACTTAACCCTAACCATAACCCTAACCCTAATCCTAACTCCTAACCCTAACCCGTAACCCTAACCCTAACACTTAACCCTAAGCCTAACTCCTAACCCTAACCCTAACGCTAACCCTAACACGTAACCCTAACCCTAAGACTTAACCCTAACCATAACCCTAACCCTAATCCTAACTCCTAACCCTAACCCGTAACCCTAACCCTAACACTTAACCCTAAGCCTAACTCCTAACCCTAACCCTAACGCTAACCCTAACACGTAACCCTAACCCTAAGACTTAACCCTAACCATAACCCTAACCCTAATCCTAACTCCTAACCCTAACCCGTAACCCTAACCCTAACACTTAACCCTAAGCCTAACTCCTAACCCTAACCCTAACGCTAACCCTAACACGTAACCCTAACCCTAAGACTTAACCCTAACCATAACCCTAACCCTAATCCTAACTCCTAACCCTAACCCGTAACCCTAACCCTAACACTTAACCCTAAGCCTAACTCCTAACCCTAACCCTAACGCTAACCCTAACACGTAACCCTAACCCTAAGACTTAACCCTAACCATAACCCTAACCCTAATCCTAACTCCTAACCCTAACCCGTAACCCTAACCCTAACACTTAACCCTAAGCCTAACTCCTAACCCTAACCCTAACGCTAACCCTAACACGTAACCCTAACCCTAAGACTTAACCCTAACCATAACCCTAACCCTAATCCTAACTCCTAACCCTAACCCGTAACCCTAACCCTAACACTTAACCCTAAGCCTAACTCCTAACCCTAACCCTAACGCTAACCCTAACACGTAACCCTAACCCTAAGACTTAACCCTAACCATAACCCTAACCCTAATCCTAACTCCTAACCCTAACCCGTAACCCTAACCCTAACACTTAACCCTAAGCCTAACTCCTAACCCTAACCCTAACGCTAACCCTAACACGTAACCCTAACCCTAAGACTTAACCCTAACCATAACCCTAACCCTAATCCTAACTCCTAACCCTAACCCGTAACCCTAACCCTAACACTTAACCCTAAGCCTAACTCCTAACCCTAACCCTAACGCTAACCCTAACACGTAACCCTAACCCTAAGACTTAACCCTAACCATAACCCTAACCCTAATCCTAACTCCTAACCCTAACCCGTAACCCTAACCCTAACACTTAACCCTAAGCCTAACTCCTAACCCTAACCCTAACGCTAACCCTAACACGTAACCCTAACCCTAAGACTTAACCCTAACCATAACCCTAACCCTAATCCTAACTCCTAACCCTAACCCGTAACCCTAACCCTAACACTTAACCCTAAGCCTAACTCCTAACCCTAACCCTAACGCTAACCCTAACACGTAACCCTAACCCTAAGACTTAACCCTAACCATAACCCTAACCCTAATCCTAACTCCTAACCCTAACCCGTAACCCTAACCCTAACACTTAACCCTAAGCCTAACTCCTAACCCTAACCCTAACGCTAACCCTAAAACGTAACCCTAACCCTAAGACTTAACCCTAACCATAACCCTAACCCTAATCCTAACTCCTAACCCTAACCCGTAACCCTAACCCTAACACTTAACCCTAAGCCTAACTCCTAACCCTAACCCTAACGCTAACCCTAACACGTAACCCTAACCCTAAGACTTAACCCTAACCATAACCCTAACCCTAATCCTAACTCCTAACCCTAACCCGTAACCCTAACCCTAACACTTAACCCTAAGCCTAACTCCTAACCCTAACCCTAACGCTAACCCTAACACGTAACCCTAACCCTAAGACTTAACCCTAACCATAACCCTAACCCTAATCCTAACTCCTAACCCTAACCCGTAACCCTAACCCTAACACTTAACCCTAAGCCTAACTCCTAACCCTAACCCTAACGCTAACCCTAACACGTAACCCTAACCCTAAGACTTAACCCTAACCATAACCCTAACCCTAATCCTAACTCCTAACCCTAACCCGTAACCCTAACCCTAACACTTAACCCTAAGCCTAACTCCTAACCCTAACCCTAACGCTAACCCTAACACGTAACCCTAACCCTAACACTTAACCCTAACCATAACCCTAACCCTAATCCTAACTCCTAACCCTAACCCGTAACCCTAACCCTAACACTTAACCCTAAGCCTAACTCCTAACCCTAACCCTAACGCTAACCCTAACACGTAACCCTAACCCTAAGACTTAACCCTAACCATAACCCTAACCCTAATCCTAACTCCTAACCCTAACCCTAAGACTTAACCCTAACCATAACCCTAACCCTAATCCTAACTCCTAACCCTAACCCGTAACCCTAACCCTAACACTTAACCCTAAGCCTAACTCCTAACCCTAACCCTAACGCTAACCCTAACACGTAACCCTAACCCTAACACTTAACCCTAACCATAACCCTAACCCTAATCCTAACTCCTAACCCGTAACCCTAACCCTAACACTTAACCCTAAGCCTAACTCCTAACCCTAACCCTAACGCTAACCCTAACACGTAACCCTAACCCTAAGACTTAACCCTAACCATAACCCTAACCCTAATCCTAACACCTAACCCTAACCCGTAACCCTAACCCTAACACTTAACCCTAAGCCTAACTCCTAACCCTAACCCTAACGCTAACCCTAACACGTAACCCTAACCCTAAGACTTAACCCTAACTATAACCCTAACCCTAATCCTAACTCCTAACCCTAACCCGTAACCCTAACCCTAAGGCTAACTCCTAACCCTAACCCTAACCCGTAACCCTAACCCTAACACTTAACCCTAAGCCTAACTCCTAACCCTAACCCTAACGCTAACCCTAACACGTAACCCTAACCCAAAGACTTAACCCTAACCATAACCCTAACCCTAATCCTAAATCCTAACCCGTAACCCATAGCCCTAAACCTGAGTCCATACCCTAACTCTAATGCTAACCCAAAAACTAATGCTTAACCCTAACACTTAACACTAACAATACAAACACTCATACTACTCCTAACCGTAACCCTAACACTTAAACCTAAATCTTAAACCTAACACTAACCCTAACCCAAAATCCCAACCCTCTCACCCGAACACCTAATCCTTAAACCAAACCATAACTCTAAAACATAAACCTAAAGAATAAACCTACCATTAGCTCTAACCCTAACCCGTAATCCTATCACTAAACCCTAACCCTAACCCTAACACTTAACCCTAACCCTAAACTTAACCCTAACACTTAACTCTAACCCTAACCCGTAACCCTAACACTCAACACTAACAATAATCCTAACCCTAATCCTAACCCTAACCCTAAACTTAAACCTAACTCTTAAACCTAACACTAACCCTAAGCCCTAATCCTAAAGACTAACCCTAATATTTGCTCTAACTCTAACCCTAACGCTAACCCGAACCTAACCCATAAATCTAACCCTAAAACTATAAACCCTAACCATAACCCTGTCCAGCCCAGTTTCATGCCGTTCCGCTATATTTAACCCTGTCCAGCCCACTCAAACCCAGTCCAGCCCAGTTTAATCCTGTCCAGCTCAGTTTAATACAGCCCAGCCCAGTTTAACCCAGTCCAGGTCAGGTTGATCCAGCCCAGCCCAGTTTAACCTAGTCCAGCTCAGTTTGATTCAGCCGAGCCCAGTTTAATCTTGTCCAGTTCAATTTAACACAGTCCAGCTCAGTTTAACCCAGTCCAGCCCAGTTTATTCCAGTCCAGATCAATTTACCCCAGTCCAGCCCAGTTTAACCCCGTCCAGACCACTTCAACTCAGTCCAGCCCAATTTAATCCTGTCTAGCCTGGTTTAATCCAGTCCAGCTCAGTTAGATCCAGCCCAGCCCAGTTCAGTTCACTCTAGCACAGTTTAACCCTGTCCAGCCCAGTTTAATCCAGTCCAGCTCAGTTCAATCCAGCCCAGCCGAGTTTAACCCAGTCCAGCACACTTTAATCAAGCCCAGCCAGTTTAACTTAGTCCAGCTCAGTTTGATCCATCCCAGCCAAGTTTAAAACAGTCCAGACCAGTTTCATCCAGTCCAGCTCAGTTAAATCCAGGCCAGCTGAGTTTAACCCGGTCCTGAAGAGTTTAACCCAATCAAGCCTATTTTCATACAGCCCAGCCCAGTTTAACCCAGTTCAGCCATACTTAATACACTCCAGCTCAGTTTAAACACAGTCCAGCTCAGCTGAATTTAGTCCAGCCCACTTTAATCATGCCCAGCCAAGTTTAACCTAGTCCAGCTCAGTTTGATCCGGCCCAGCCCAGTTTAAAACAGTCGAGCCCAGTTTAAACCCAGTCCAGCTCTGTTGGATCCAGCCTAGCCCAGTTTAACCCAGTCCAGACCAGTTTAACTCTTTCCATCTCAGTTTGATCCAGCCCAGCCCAGTTCAGTTCACTTTAGCACAGTATAACCCTGTCCAGCCCAGTTTAATCCAGTCCAGGTCAGTTCTATCTAGCCCAGCCCAGTTTACTTCACTCCAGCACAGTTTAACACAGTCCAGGCCAGTTTAATCCAGTCTGGCTCAATTTAACCCAGTCCAACCCACTTTAACACAGTCCAGCCCATTTAAACCCTGTCTAGCCCGTTTTAATCCAGTCCAGCTCTGTTACATCCAGCCCAGCCCAGTTCAGTTCACTCTAGCAGAGTTTAACCTTGTCCAGCCCAGTTCAATCCAGGCCAGGCCAGTTTAACCCAGTCCAGACCAGTTTAACCCAGTCCAGCCCAGTCTGATATAGCCCAGCCCAGTTTAACCCTGTCCAGCTGTATTTAACACACTCCAGATCAGTTCAATCCTTCCCAGCCCAGTTTAACACAGACCAGCCAACTTTAACCCAGTCCAGCCCAGTTTGATCCAGCCCAGCACAGTTTAACCCAGTCCAGCCCAGTTTAATCCAGTCCAGATCAGTTCAAACCAGCCCAGCCCTGTTTAACCCAGTCCAGCTCACTTTAATCCAGCCCAGCCCAGTTCAGTTCACTCTAGCACAGTTTAACCCTGTCCAGCCCAGTTTAACCCAGCCCAGCCCAGTTTAACCCAGTCCATCCAAGTCTAACCCAGTCCAGCACAGTTTGATCCAGGCCAGCCCAGTTAAACACAGTCCAGCCCAGTTTAATGCAGTCCAGCCCAATTTAATCTAGTCCAGCTAAATTTAACCACGTACAGCCCGGTTTAACCCAGCCCATCCCAGTTTAACCCAGTCCAGCTCAGTTTCATCCAGCCCATCCCAGTTAAGTTACCTCCAGCCCACATTAATCCAGTTCGGCCCAGTTTAACACAGTCCAGCCCAATTTACCCTGTCCAGCCATATTTAACACACTCCAGCCCAGTTTAATCCAGCCCAGCCCAGTTCAGTTCACTCTAGCACAGTTTAACCTTGTCCAGCCCAGTTCAATCCAGTCCAGCTCAGTTCAATCCAGCCCAGGCCAGATTAACCCAGTCCAGACCAGTTGTCCTGGGTTCAGCAGTAGCAGTCATTTTTCTCCTTCTTGGTAGCTGGTGTAGTGCAGTGTTTTGACTTTCAGCTCGGGAACAGAGCTGATAACAAGGATGTTTTGGTTTGGCCAAGGACTTTGTGAGCCTCATGCTCTGCCAGGGGGGAGGGGAAGCCAGGAGGAAGCAGAGACAGGACACCTGACCCAAACTGACCAAAGAGGTATTCCATACCACAGCATGTCATGCCGAGGATGTAACTGGGAGTTAGCCGGAAGGGCTGGGAGACAGCAGGGTTGGAGGAGGTATCGGTCGGAGCTTGGTCGGGCTTGGGGGGGGGCGAGTTATCGGTCGGCTGGTGGTGAGGTGTTGTATTCCCTTGTTATTTCCTTTATTATTATTATCATTGGTGGTAGCAGTAGTGATTTGTGTTATACCTTAGTTACTAAACTGTTCTTATCTCAACCCGTAGGAGTTGCATTCTTTTCAATTCTCCTCTCCATCCCTCCGAGAGCAGGGGGAGGGCAAGAAAGGGGGGGGGAAGTGAGCGAACGAATTACCTGACTGGGTTTAAACCACGACACCAGTTTAATCCAGTCCATCTCAGTTCAGCCCAGCCCACTTTAACCCAGTCAGGCCGAGTTTAACGCAGTCCAGCCCAGGTTGATACAGCCCAGCCCAGTTTAACCCAGTCCAGACGAGTTTAACCCAGTCCAGTCCAGTTTGATACAGCCCAGCCCAGTTTAACCCTGTCCAGCCTAGTTTAATCCACTCCAGATCAGTTCAATCCTTCCCAGCCCAGTTTAACCCAGTCCAGCCCAGTTTGATCCAGCCCAGCACAGTTTAACCCAGTCCAGCCATATTTAATACACTCCAGCTCAGTATAATCCACTCCAGCTCAGTTTAATCCAGTCCAGCTCAATTCAATCCAGCCCAGTCCAGTTTAACCCAGTCCAGCCCAGTTTGATACAGCCCAGCCCAGTTTAACCCACTCCAGCCATATTTAATACACTCCAGCTCAGTATAATCCACTCCAGCTCAGTTTAACCCAGGCCAGAACAGTTTAACCCAGCCCAGCTCAGTTTGATTTAACACAGCCCAGTTTCACTTCACTCTAGCACAGGTTAACGCAGTCCAGCCCAGTTTAATCCAGTCTGGCTCAATTTAACCCAGTCCAGCCCAGTTTAACTCAGTCCAGCCCAGTTTAACCTAGTCCAGCTCACTTTGATCCAGCCCAGCCCAGTTTAACCCAGTCCAGCTCAGTTTAATGCAGACCAGCCCACTTCAGTTCACTCTAGCACTTTTTAACGCAGTCCAGCAAAATTTAATTCAGTCCAGCTCAGTTCAATCCAGCACAGCCCAGATTAACCTAGTCCAGCCATATTTAATACACTCCAACTCAATATAATCCAGCCCAGTTTAACCCAGTCCAGCTCACTTTAATCCTGCCCAGCCCAGTTCAGTTTACTCTAGCACAGTTTAACCCAGTCCAGCCCAGTTTAATCCAGTCCAGCTCAGCTCAGTTCACTCTAGCACAGTTTAACCCTGTCCAGCCCTGTTTAATCCACTCCAGATCAGTTAAATCCAGACCAGCCCACTTTAACCCATTCCAGTCCACTTTAAACACAGTCCAGCTCAGTTTGATCCAGCCCAGCCAGGTTTAACCTAGTCCAGCCATGTTTAACCCAGTCCAGCCCAGTTTGTTACAGCCCAGACCAGTTTAACTCAGTCCAGCCATATTTAATACACTCCAGCTCAGTATAATCCAGCCCAGCCAGGTTTAACCTAGTCCAGCCATGTTTAACCCAGTCCAGCCCAGTTTGTTACAGCCCAGACCAGTTTAACCCAGTCCAGCCATACTTAATACACTCCAGCTCAGTATAATCCAGCCCAGCCAAGTTTAACCCAGTCCAACCCAGTTTAACCCAGCCCAGCCCACTTTAACCCAGTCCAGCTCAGTTTTATTCAGCCCAGCCCAGTTCACTCTAGCACAGTTTAACCATGTCCAGCCCAGTTTAATCCACTCCAGATCAGTTCAATCCATCCCAGCCCAGTTTAACCCAGTCCAGCATATTTAATACACTCCAGCTCAGTATAATCCACTCCAGCCCAGTTTAACCCAGTCCAGCCCACTTTAAACACAGTCCAGCCCAGTCTGATCCAGCCCAGCCCAGTTTAACCACTCCAGCTCAGTTTGATCCAGCCCAGCCCACTTCAGTTCACTCCAGCCCAGTTTAACCCAGTCCAGCTCAGTTTAAACACAGTCCAGTTCAGTTTGATACAACCCAGCCCAGTTTAACCCAGTCCAGCTCACTTTGATCCAGCCCAGCCCACTTCAGTTCACTCTAGCACAATTTAAGCCAGTCCAGCCCGGTTTAACACAGTCCAGATCAGTTTAAACACAGTCCAGCTCAGTTTGATACAGCCCAGCCCAATTTATCTCAGTCTAGCTCACTTTCATCCTGCCCAGCGCTCTTCAGTTCACTCTGGCACAGTTTAACCCTGTCCAGCCCAAAGTAATTCAGTCTAGCTCAGTTAAATCCATCTCAGCCCAGTTTAACCCGGGCCAGCCCAGTTTGATACAGCCCAGCCCAGTTTAACCCAGTCCAGCCATATTTAATACACACCAGCTCAGTATAATCCAGTCCACCCCAGTTTAACCCAGCCCAGCCCAGTTTAACCCACTCCAGGCCAGTTTGCATCCAGCCCAGACAAGTTTAACACAGTCCAGCCCAGTCTGATCCAGCCCAGCACAGTTTAACCCAGTCCAGCCATATTTAATACACTCCAGCTCAGTATAATCCACTCCAGCCCAGTTTAACCCAGTCCAGCTGTCGTGGTTTAAACCCAGTCAGGTAACTCGTTCGCTCACTTTCCCCCCCTTTCTTGCCCTTCCCCTGCTCTTGGAGGGACGGAGAGGAGAATCGAAAAGAATGCAACTCCCACAGGTTGAGATAAGAACAGTTTAGTAACTAAGGTAGAACACAAATCACTACTGCTACCACCAATAATAACAATGATAAAGGAAATAACAAGGGAAGAGAATACAACACCTCACCACCAGCTGACCGATCACTCGCCCCCCGAGCCCGACCAAGCTCTGACCGATACCTCCTCCAACCATGCAGACTCCCAGCCCTTCCGGCTAACTCCCAGTTACATCCTGGCCATGACGTGCTGTGGTATGGAATACCTCTTTGGTCAGTTTGGGTCAGGTGTCCTGTCTCTGCTTCCTCCTGGCTTCCCATCCCCCCTGGCAGAGCATGAGGCTCACAAAGTCCTTGGCCAAACCAAAACATCCTTGTTATCAGCTCTGTTCCCAGGCCGAAAGTCAAAACACTGCACTGCACCAGCTACCAAGAAGGAGAAAAATGACTGCTACTGCTGAAGCCAGGACACCAGCCCACCTGAAACACGGTCCAGCTCAGTTTGATACAACCCAGCCCAGTTTAACCCAGTCCAGCTCACTTTGATCCAGCCCACTTCAGTTCACTCTAGCACAGTTTAACCCAGCCCAGCCCAGTTTAACACAGTCCAGCTCAGTTTAAACACAGTCCAGCTCAGTTTGATCCACCCCAGCTCAATTTGATCCACCCCAGCCCACTTAACCCAGTCCAGCTCAGTTTGATCCAGTCCAGCCCACTTCAGTTCACTCCAGCCCAGTTTAACCCAGTCCAGCTCAGTTTAAACACAGCCCAGCTCAGTTTGATACAACCCAGCCCAGTTTAACGCACTCCAGCCAAGTTTAAATCCATTCCAGCCGTATTTAATACACTCCAACTCAGTATAATCCACTCCAGCCCAGTTTAACCCCGTCCAGCCCACTTGAAACACTATCCAGCTCAGTTTCATACAACCCAGCCCAGTTTAACCCAGTCCAGCTCACTTTGATCCAGCCCAGCCCACTTCAGTTTACTCTAGCACAGTTTAACCCAGTCCAGCCCAGTTTAAGTCAGTCCAGCTCAGTTCAATCCACCCCAGCCCAGCTCAGTTCACTCCAGCACACTTTAACCAAGTCCAGCTTAGTTTGATCCAGTCCGGCACAATTTAACACAGTCCAGGACACTTTAACCCAGTCCGGCCCAGTTTAATCCAGTCCAGCCAAGTTTAACCCAGCCCAGTCCAGTTTAACCCAGCCCAGCTCAGTTTGATCCAGCCCAGCCCAGTTCAGTTCAGTCTAGCACAGTTTAACCATGTCCAGCCCGCTTTAATCCACTCCAGATCAGTTCAAACCATCCCAGCCCAGTTTAACCCAGCCCAGCCCAGTTTAACCCAGTCCAGCCATATTTAATACACTCCAGCTCAGTATAATCCACTCCAGCCCAGTTTAACCCAGTCCAGCCCACTTTAAACACAGTCCAGCTCAGTTTGATCCATCCCAGCCCAGTTTAACCCAGTCCAGCTCAGCTTGATCCAGCCCAGCCAACTTCAGTTCACTCTAGCACAGTTTAACCCAGTCCGGCCCACTTTAACGCAGTCCAGCTGAGTTTAAACACAGTCCAGCTCAGTTTGATCCAGCCCAACCCAATTTAACCCAGTCCACCTCACTTTGATCCAGCCCAGCCCAGTTCAGTTCACCCTAGCACAGTTTAAACCTGTCCAGCCCAGTTTAATCCAGTTCAGCTCAATTTAACCCAGTCCAGCCCACTTTAACAAGTCCAGCCCAGTTTAACCCAGTCCAGCTCAGTTTGATCCAGCCCAGCCCACTTCAGTTCACTCTGGCACAGTTTAACCCTGTCCAGCCTAGTTTAATCCACTCCAGATCAGTTCAATACATCCCAGCCCAGTTTAACCCAGTCCAGCCATATTTAATACACTCCAGCTCAGTATAATCCAGTCCAGCCTAGTTTATCTTAGCCCAGACGAGTTTAATCCGGTCCATCTCAGTTCAATCCAGACAAGCTGTGTTTAACCCAGTCCAGCCAAGTCTGATAAAGCCCAGCCCAGTTTAACCCAGCCCAGCCATATTTAATACATACCAGCTTAGTATAATACAGCCCAGACCAGTTTAACGCAGCCAAGCCCAGTTTGATCCAGCCCAAGCCAGTTCAGTTCACTATAACACAGTTTAACCCTGTCCAGCCCAGTTTAATCCACTCCAGAGCAGTTCAAACCATCCCAGCCCAGTTTAACCCAGTGCAGCCCAGTTTGATCCAGCCTAGCCCAGTTTAACCTAGTCCAGCCATATTTAATCCACTCCAGCCCAGTTTAACCCACTCCAGCCATATTTAATACACAACAGCTCAGTAGAATCCAGTCCACCCCAGTTTAACCCAGTCCTGACCAGTTTAACCCATTCCAGCTCAGTTTGATCCAGTCCAGACCAGTTTAACCCAATCCAGAACAATTTAACCTATTCCAGCTCAATTTGATCCAGCCCAACCCAGTTTAACCCAGTCCAGCTCAGTTTGATCCAGCCCAGCCCAGTTCAGTTCACTCTAGCCCAGTTTAATTCAGTCCAGCTCAGTTCAAACCAGCCCAGCCCTGTTTAACCCAGTCCAGCCCAGTTTCATACAGCCCAGCCCAGTTTAACCCAGTCCAGCCATATTTAAGACACTCCAGCTCAGTATAATCCACTCCAGCCCAGTTTATGCCAGTCCAGACCAGTTTAATCCAGTTTATCTCAATTCAATCGAGCACAGCCGAGTTTAACCCAGTCCAGCCGAGTTTAACCCAGTCCAGCCACATTTAACACACACCAGATCAGTATAATCCAGTACACCCCAGTTTAACCCAGTCCAGACCAGTTTAACCCATTCCAGCTCAGTTTGATCCAGCCCAGCCCAGTTTAACCCAGGCCAACTCAGCTTAACCCAGTCAAGCCCAGTTTAACCTAGCCCAGCTCAATTTAACCCAGCGCAGCCAAGTTTAACCCAGTCCAGTTCAGTTTAATCCAGGCCAGCCCACTTTAGTCCAGTCCAGCCGAGTTTAATACACTCCATCTCAGTTTAATCCAGTCCAGCCCAGCCTCACCCAGTCCAGCTCAGTTTAATCCAGCCCAACTCAGTTTGACACAGTCCAGCCCAGTTTAATTCAGCCATGCCCAGTTTAACCTAGTCCAGCCCAGTTTAACCCAGTCCAGCCCAGTTTAATCCAGTCCACCTAAATTTGATCAAACCCAGCGGGGTTTAACACAGTCCACCCCAGTTTAGTTCACAGTAGCAGAGTTTAACCCAGCCCAGTCATGTTTAACCCAGTCCAGCTGTGTTTAATCCAGGACAGCTCAGTTTGATCCAGTCCAGCTCAATGCAATCCAGCTCAACCCAGTTTAATCCAGTCCAGCTCAGTTCAATCCAGCCCAGCCCACTTTAACCAAGTCCAACCCAGTTTGATCCAGCCCAGCCCACTTTAACCCAGTCCAGCCATATTTAATACACACCAGCTCAGTATAATGCAATCCACCCCAGTTTAACCCAGACCAGCCCCGTTTCATCCAGCCCAGCCCAGTTCAGCTCACTCTAGCACAGTTTAACCCTGTCCAGCCTAGTTTAATCCACTCCAGATCAGTTCAATCCACCCCAGCCAGGTTTAACCCAGTCCAGCTCAATTTAACCCAGCGCAGCCAAGTTTAACCCAGCCCAGTTCAATTTAATCCAGGCCAGCCCAGTTTACTCCAGTCCAGCCGAGTTTAATACACTCCATCACAGTTTAATCCAGTCCAGCCCAGCTTCACACAGTCCACCCCAGTTTAACCCAGCCCAGCACAGTTTAACTCAGTCCAGCTGTATTTAATACACTCCAGCTCAGTATAATCCATTCCAGCCCAGTTTAACCTATTTCAGCTCAGTTTCATCCAGCCCAGCCCAGTTTAGTTCACTCCAGCCCATTTTAACCCATTCCAGCCCAGTTTGATCAACCCCACCCCAGTTTAACCTAGTCCAGCTCAGTTTGATCGAGCCCAGCCCAGTTTTAACCAGTCCAGCTCACTTTAATCCTTCCCAGCCCACTTCAGTTCACTCTAGCACTGTTTAACCCAGTCCAGCCCAATTTAATTTAGTCCAGCTCAGTTCAATCTAGCCCAGCCCAGTTTAACCCAGTCCAACCATTTTTAATACACTCCAACTCAGAATAATCCAGTTCAGCCCAGTTTAACCCAGTCAAGCCCCTTTAAATACAGTCCAGCTCAGTTTGATCCAGCCCGGTACACATTAACCCATCCCAGCCCAGTTCAGTTCACTCTAGCGCAATTTAACCTTGTCCAGCCCTGTTAACCCAGTCCAGCTCAGTTCAATGCAGCCCAGCCCAGTTTAACCCAGTCAAGCCCAGTTTAACCCAGTCCAGATCAGTTCAATCCAGCCCAGCCCAGTTTCACCCAGTCCAGCCCAGTTTGATACAGCCCAGCCCAGTTTAACCCACTCCAGCCATATTTAATACACTCCAGCTAAGTATAATCCACTCCAGCTCAGTTTAACCCAGGCCAGAGCAGTTTAACCCAGTCCAGCACAGTTTGATCCAACACAGCGCAGTTTAACCTAGTCCGGCTCACTTTGATCCTACCTCACTAGCACAGGTTAACCCAGCCCAGTCCAGTTTACTCCAGTCTGGCTCAATTTAACCCAGTCCAGTCCAGTTTAACTCAGTCCAGCCCAGTTTAACCTAGTCCAGCTCACTTTGATCCAGCCCAGCCCAGTTTAATCCAGTCCAGCTCAGTTTAATGCAGCCCAGCCCACTTCAGTTCACTCTAGCACTTTTTAACACAGCCCAGCCCAATTTAATTCAGTCCAGCTCAGTTCAATCCAGCACAGCCGAGTTTAACCTAGTTCAGCCATATTTAATACACTCCAACTCAATATAATACAGTCCAGCCCAGTTTAACCCAGGCCAGCTCACTTTAATCCTGCCCAGCCCAGTTCAGTTTACTCTAGCACAGTTTAACCCAGCCCAGCCCAGTTAAACCCAGTCCAGATCAGTCTGATCCAGCCCAGCGCAGTTCAGTTCACCCTAGCACAGTTTAACCATATCCAGACCAGTTTAACCCACTCCAGATCAGTTCAAACCACCCCAGCCAGGTTTAACATAGTCCAGCTCAGTTTGATCCAGCCCAGCCCAGTTTAAACCAGTCCAGCTCACTTTAATCCTGCCCAGCCCACTTCAGTTCACCCTAGCACTGTTTAACCCACTCCAGCCCAACTGAATTCACTCCAGCTCAGGTCAATCGAGCCCAGCCCTGTTTAACCCAGTCCAACCATATTTAATATACTCCAACTCAGAATAATCCAGTTCAGCCCAGTTTAACCCAGTCCAGCCCCCTTTAAATACAGTCCAGCTCAGTTTGATCCAGCCCAGTACACTTTAACCCAGTCCAGCTCACTTTAACCCAGCCCAGCCCAGTTCAGTTCACTCTAGCACAATTTAACCCTGTCCAGCCCTGTTTAACCCAGTCCAGCTCAGTTTAATGCAGCCCAGCCCAGTTTAACCCAGTCAAGCCCAGTTTAACCCAGTCCAGCTCAACCCAGTCAAGCCCAGTTTAACCCAGTCCAGCTCAGTTCAATCCAGCCCAGCCCAGTTTAATCCAGTCAAACCCAGTTTAACACAAGCCAGCTCAGTTTAAAGACAGTCCAGCTCAGTTTGATCCAGCCCAGCAAAGTTTAACCCAGTCCTGCTCAGTTTCATCTAGCCCACCCCAGTACAGTTCACTTTAGCACACTTGAACCCTATCCAGCCCAGCCCCGTTTAACCCAGGCCAGCCCAGTTTGATCCAGCCCAGCAGAGTTAAACCCACTCCAGCCATAGTTAATAGACTCCAGCCCAGTTTAACCCACTCCAGCCCAGTTTAACCCAGTCCAGCCCAGTTTAAACACAGTCCAGCCCAGTTTGATCCAGCCCAGCCCAGTTTAACCCAGCCCAGCCCAGTTTGATACAGTCCAACCCAGTTCAGTTCACTCTAGCACAGTTTATCCCTGTCCAGCCCAGTTTTATCCACTCCAGATCAATTCAATCCATCCCAGGAAAGTTTAACCCAGTCCAGCCCAGTTTGATGCTGCCCAGCCCAGTTTAACCCAGTCCAGCCATATTTAATACACTACAGCTCATTATAATCCAGTCCAGCCCAGTCCAGCCCGTTTAACCCAGTCCAGCCAAGTCTGATCCAGCCCAGCCCAGTTTAACCCAGTCCAGCCATATTTAATACACACCAGCTCAGTATAATCCACTCCAGACCAGTTTAACCCAGTCCAGCCTAGTTTAACCCAGGCCAGCCAAGTTTGATACAGCCCAGCCCAGTTTAACCCTATCCAGCCCAGTTTAACCTTGTCCAGCCCAGTTTAACCCAGTCCAGCCTCATTTAATACACACCACCTCAGTATAATCTGGTCCAGCCTAGTTTAACTTAGTCCAGACCAGTTTAATCCATCTCAGTTCAATCCAGCCCAGCCAAGTTTAACCCAGTCCAGCCAACTTTAAACACAGTCCAGCTCAGTTTCATCCAGCCCAGCCCAGTTTAACCCCGTCCAGCTCACTTTGACCCAGCCCAGCCCACTTCAGTTCACTCGAGCACAGTTTAACCCTGTCCAGCCAAGCTTAACCCCATCCAGCCCAGTTTAAACCAGTCCAGCCAAGTTTGGTACAGCCCAGCCCAGTTTAGCTCAGTCCAGCCATATTTAATACACTCCAGCTCAGTATAATCCAGTCCAGCCTAGTTTATCTTAGTCCAGACGAGTTAAATCCGGTCCATCTTAGTTCAGTCCAGCCCAGCCGAGTTTAACCCAGTCCAGCCCAGTCTGATACAGTCCAGCCCAGTTTAACCCAGTCCAGTCATATTTAATACACTCCATCTCAGTATAATCCAGTCCACCCCAATTTAACCCAGCCCAGCCCAGTTTAACCCAGTCCAGCTCAGTTTCATCCAGCCCAGCCCAGTTCAGTTCACTCTAGCACAGTTTAATCCTGTCCAGTCCAGTTTGATCCAGCCCAGCCCAGTTTAACCCAGTCCAGCCACATTTAATACACTCCACCTCAGTATAATCCAGTCCAGCCTAGTTTAACTTACTCCAGACCAGTTTAATCTGGTCCATCTCAGTTCATTCCACTCCAGGCCAGTTTCACCCTGTCCAGCCCACTTTAAACACAGTCCAGCTCAATTTGATCCAGCCCAGCCCAGTTTAACCTAGTCCAGCTCAGTTTGATCCAGCCCAGCCCAGTTTAACCCAGTCCAGCTCACTTTAATCCTGCCCAGCCCACTTCAGTTCACACTAGCACTGTTTAACACAGTCCAGCCCAAATTAATTCAGTCCAGCTCAGTTCAATCTAGCCCAGCCCAGTTTAACCCAGTCCAGCCATATTTAATACACTCCACCTCAGTATAATCCAGTTCAGCCCAGTTTAATCCAGTCCAGCCCCCTTTAAACACAGTCCAGCTCAGTTTGATCCAGCCCGATTCACTTTAACCCAGTCCAGCTCACTTTAATCCAGCCCAGCCCAGTTCACTCTAGCCCAGTTTAACCCTGTCCAGCCCAGTTTGATGCAGCCCAGCCCAGTTTAACCCAGTCCAGACATATTTAATGCACTCGAGCACAGTACAATCCATTCCAGCCCAGTTTAACCCTGTCCAGCCCAGTTTGATCCAGCCCAGCCCAGTTTAACCCAGTCCAGTTCACTTTCATAATGCCCAGCCCACTTCAGTTCACTCTAGCACTGTTTAACCCAGACAAGCCCAGTTTAACCCACTCCAGCTGAGTTTGATCCACCCCAGCCCTGTGCAGCTCACTCTAGCACAGTTTAACCCAGTCCAGCCCAGTTTAACCCAGTACAGCTAAGTTTAAACAGTCCAGCTCAGTTTGATCCAGCCCGGTCCACTTGAACCCAGTCCAGCTCACTTTAATCCAGCCCAGCCCAGTTCAGTTCACTCTAGCACAGTTTAACCCTGTCCAGCGCAGTTTGATCCAGCCCAGCCCAGGTTAACCCAGTCCAGCCCAGTTTAACGCAGGCCAGCCCAGTTTGATACAGCCCAACACAGTTTAACACAGGCTAGCCTAGTTTGATCCAGCCCAGCCCAGTTTAACCCAGTCCAGCCATATTTAATACACTCCAGCCCAGTTTAACACAGGCCAGCCCAGTTTAACCCAGACCAGCCCAGTTTGATACAGCCCAACCCAGTTTAACTCAGTCCAGCCATTTTTAATACACTCCAGCTCAGTATAATCCACTCCAGCCTAGTTTAACTTAGTCCAGACCAGTTTAATCCGGTCCATCTCACTTCAATCTAGCCCAGCCCACTTTAAACCAGTCCAACCAAGTCTGATACAGCCCAGCCCAGTTTAACCCAGTCCAACCATATTTAATACACACCAGCTCAGTATAATCCAGTCCACCACACTTTAACACAGCCCAACCCAGTTTAACCCAGTCCAGCTCAGTTTGATCCAGCCCAGCCCAGTTCAGTTCACCCTAGCACAGTTTAACCCTGTCCAGCCCAGTTTAATCCACTCCAGATAAGTTCAATCCATCCCAGCCCAGTTTAACCCAGTCCAGCCGAGTTTAACCCAGTCCAGCCCAGTCTGATACACCCCAGCCCAGTTTAACCCAGTCCAACAATATTTAATACACACCAGCTCAGTATAATCCACTCCAGCCCAGTTTAACCCTGTCCAGCCCAGTTTGATACAGCCCAGCCCAGTTTAACCCAGTCCAGCTCTGTTTAACCCAGGCTAGCCCAGTTTGATACAGCCCAGCCCAGTTTAACCCAGTCCAGCCAAGTTTAACCCAGGCCAGCCCAGTTTAACCCAGTCCAGCCATATTTAATACACTCCAGCTCAGTATAATCCACTCCAGCCCAGTTTAACACTGTCCAGCCCAGTTTGATACAGCCCACCCCAGTTTAACCCAGTCCAGCTCTGTTTAACCCAGGCCAGCCCAGTTTGATACAGCCCAGCCCAGCCCAGTTTAACCCAGGCCAGCCCAGTTTGATACAGCCCAGCCCAGTTTAACCCAGTCCAGCCAAGTTTAACCCAGGCCAGCCCAGTTTAACCCAGTCCAGCCATATTTAATACACTCCAGCTCAGTATAATCCACTCTAGTCCAGTTTAACCCAGCCCAGCCCAATTTGATAAAGCCCACCCCAGTTCAATCCATCCCAGCCCAGTTTAACCCAGTGCAGCCCAGTTTTACCCCAGTCCAGCCCAGTTTAACCCAGGCCAGCCCAGTTTGATACAACCCAGCCCACTTTAACCCAGTCCAGCTCACTTTCATCCTGCCCAGCCCACTTCAGCTCACTCTAGCACTGTATAAACCAGTCAAGCCCACTTTAACCCAGTCCGCCTCAGTTCAATCCAGCCAAGCCCAATTTAACCCAGTCCAGCCCAGTTTAACCCAGTCCAGCTCAATTTAACCCAGTCCAGCCCAGTTTAACCCAGTCCAGTTCAGTTTAATCCAGGCCAGCCCACTTTAGTCCAGTCCAGCCAAGTTTAATACACTCCATCTCAGTTTAATCCAGTCCAGCTCAGCTTCACCCAGTCCAGCTCAGTTTAATCCAGCCCAACTCAGTTTGACACACTCCAGCCCAGTTTAATCCAGCCACGCCCAGTTTAACCTAGTCCAGCCCAGTTTAACCCAGTCCAGCCCAGTTTAATCCAGTCCAGCTAAATTTAAGCAAACCCAGCGCGGTTTAACACAGTCCACCCCAGTTTAGTTCACAGCAGCAGAGTTTAACACAGCCCAGTCATGTTTAAGCCAGTCCGGCTGTGTTTAATCCAGGACAGCTCAGTTTGATCCAGTCCAGATCAATTCAATCAAGCTCAACCCAGTTTAATCCAGTCCAGCTCAATTCAATCCAGCCCAGCCCACTTTAACCAAGTCCAACCCAGTTGGATCCAGCACAGCCCACTTTAACCCAGTCCAGCCATATTTAATACACCCCCACTCAGTATAATACAATCCACCCCAGTTTAACCCAGACCAGCCCCGTTTCATCCAGCCCAGCCCAGTTCAGATTACTCTAGCACAGTTTAACACTGTCCAGCCTAGTTTAATCCACTCCAGATCAGTTCAATCCATCCCAGCCCTGTTTAACACACTCCAGCCAAGTTTAACCCAGTCCAGCCACATTTAATACACTCCAGCCCAGTTTAACCCTGTCCAGCCCAGTTTAACCCAGGCCAACCCACTTTGATACAGCCCAGCTCAGTTTGATACTCCCCAGCCCAGTTCAGTTTACTCCAGCACAGTTTAACCCAGTCCAGCTCACTTTGATCCAGCCCAGCCCACTTCAGGTCACTCTAGCACAGTTTAAGCCAGTCCAGCCCAGTTTAACACAGTCCAGCTCAGTTTAAACACAGTCCAGCTCAGTTTGATCGAGCCCAGCCCACTTTATCCCAGTCTAGCTCACTTCCATCCTGCCCAGCCCACTTCAGTTCACTCTAGCACAGTTTAACCCTGTCCAGACGAATTTAATTCAGTCCAGCTCAGTTCAATCCATCCCAGCCCAGTTTAACCCAGGCCCGCCTAGTTTGATACAGCCCAGCCCAGTTTAACCCAGTCCAGCCATGTTTAACCCAGTCCAGCCTCGTTTGTTACAGCCCAGCCCACTTTAACCCAGTCCAGCCATATTTAATACACTCCAGCTCAGTATAATCCAGTCCACCCAAGTTAACCCAGTCTAGCCCAGTTTTCATCCAGCCCAGCCAAGTTTAACACAGTCCAGACCATTCTGATCCAGCCCAGGCCAGTTTAACCCAGTCCAGCCAAGTTTAACCCATTCCAGCCGTATTTAATACACTCCAACTCAGTATAATCCAGTCCAGCCCAGTTTAACCCAGTCCAGCCCTGTTTAACCCGGGACAGCCCAGTCTGATACAGCCCAGCCCAGTTTAACCCAGTCCAGCAATATTTAATACACTCCAGCTCAGTATAATCCACTCCAGCCCAGTTTAACCCTGTCCAGCCCACTTGAAACACTTTCCAGCTCAGTTTGATCCACCCCAGCCCAGTTTAACCCAGAGCAGCTCACTTTGATCCAGCCCAGCCTAGTTCAGTTCACCCTAGCACAGTTTAACCCTGTCCAGCCCAATTTAATTCAGTCCAGCTCAGTTCAATCCAGCCAAGTTCAGTTCACTCCAGCACACTTTAACCCAGTCCAGCTCAGTTTGAGTCAGTCCGGCTCAATTTAACCCAGTCCAACACACTTTAACCCAGTCCAGCCCAGTTTAATCCAGTCCAGCTCAGTTCAATCCAGCCCAGTTCAGTTCACTCCAGCACACTTTAACCCAGTCCAGCCCAGTTTAACCCAGTCCAGCCCAGTTTAACCCAGTCCAGCTCATTTCCATCCAGCCCAGCCCAGTTTCACCCTGTCCAGCCCACTTTAAACACAGTCCAGCTCAGTTTGATCCAGCCTAGCAAAGTTTAACCCAGTCCTGCTCAGTTTCATCTAGCCCACCCCAGTTCAGTTCACTCTAGCACAGTTTAACCCAGTCCAGCCCACTTTAACACAGTCCAGCCGAGTTTAAACACAGTAAAGCTCAGTTTGATCCAGCCCAACCCAGTTTAACCCAGTCCAGCTCACTTTGATCCAGCCCAGCCCAGTTCAGTTCACCCCAGCATAGTTTAAACCTGTCCAGCCCAGTTTAATCCAGTTCAGCTCAATTTAACCCAGTCCAGCCCACTTTAACCCTGCCCAGCCCAGTTTATCCCATTCCAGCTCACTTTGGTCCAGCCCAGCCCACTTCAGTTCACTCTGGCACACTTTAACCCTGTCCAGCCTAGTTTAATCCACTCCAGATCAGTTCAATACATCCCAGCCCAGTTTAACCCAGTCCAGCCATATTCAATACACTCCAGGTCAGGATAATCCAGTCCAGCCTAGTTTAACTTAGTCCAGACGAGTTTAATGTGGTCCACCTCAGTTCAATCCAGACAAGCCGTGTTTAACCCAGTCCAGCCCAGTCTGATACAGCCCAGCCCAGTTTAACCCAGTCCAGCCATATTTAATACACACCAGCTCAGTATAATACAGCCCACCCCAGTTTAACACAGCCCAGCCCAGTTTGATCCAGCCCAGCCCAGTTCAGTTCACTCTAACACAGTTTAACCCTGTCCAGCCCAGCTTAATCCACTCCAGATCAGTTCAAACCATATTTATACACAACAGCTCAGTAGAATCCAGTCCACCCCAGTTTAACCCAGTCCAGGCCAGTTTAACCCATTCCAGCTCAGTTTGATCCACTCCAACCCAGTTTAACCCACTCCAGCCATATTTAATACACAACAGCACAGTAGAATCCAGTCCACCCCAGTTTAACACAGTCCAACCCAGTTTAACCCAGTCCAGCTCAGTTTGATCCAGCCCAGCCCGGTTCAGTTCACTCTAGCCCAGTTTAATTCAGTCCAGCCCAGTTCGATCCAGCCCAGCCAAGTTTAACCCAGTCCAGCCCATTTTAACCCCATCCAGCCCAGTTTAAACCAGTCCAGCCAAGTTTGGTACAGCCCAGCCCAGTTTAGCTCAGTCCAGCCATATTTAATACACTCCAGCTCAGTATAATCCAGTCCAGCCTAGTTTATCTTAGTCCAGACGAGTTAAATCCGGTCCATCTTAGTTCAGTCCAGCCCAGCCGAGTTTAACCCAGTCCAGCCCAGTCTGATACAGCCCAGCCCAGTTTAACCCAGTCCAGTCATATTTAATACACTCCATCTCAGTATAATCCAGTCCACCCCAATTTAACCCAGCCCAGCCCAGTTTAACCCAGTCCAGCTCAGTTTCATCCAGCCCAGCCCAGTTCAGTTCACTCTAGCACAGTTTAATCCTGTCCAGTCCAGTTTGATCCAGCCCAGTTTAACCCAGTCCAGCCATATTTAATACACTCCACATCTGTATAATCCAGTCCAGCCTAGTTTAATTTACTCCAGACCAGTTTAATCCGGTCCATCTCAGTTCATTCCACTCCAAGCCAGTTTCACCCTTTCCAGCCCAGTTTAAACACAGTCCAGCTCAGATTGATCCAGCCCAGCCCAGTTTAACCTAGTCCAGCTCAGTTTGATCCAGCCCAGCCCACTTTAACCCAGTCCAGCTCACTTTAATCCTGCCCAGCCCACTTCAGTTCACACGAGCACTGTTTAACACAGTCCAGCCCAAATTAATTCAGTCCAGCTCAGTTCAATCCAGCCCAGCCCAGCTTAACCCAGTCCAGCCATATTTAATACACTCCACCTCAGTATAATCCAGTTCAGCCCAGTTTAATCCAGTCCAGCCCCCTTTAAACACAGTCCAGCTCAGTTTGATCCAGCCCAATCCACTTTAACCCAGTCCAGCTCACTTGAATCCAGCCCAGCCCAGTGCAGTTCACTCTAGCCCAGTTTAACCCTGTCCAGCCCAGTTTGATCCAGCCCAGCACAGTTTAACCCAGTCCAGCCCAGTTGGATCCAGCCCAGCCCACTTTAACCCAGTCCAGCTCAGTTTAATCCAGCCCAACTCAGTTTGACACAGTCCAGCCCAGTTTAATCCAGCCACGCCCAGTTTAACCCAGGCCAGCCCTGTTTAATCCAGTCCAGACCTGTTTAATCCAGTCCAGCTAAATTTGATCAAACCCAGCGCGGTTTAACACAGTTCAGCCCAGTTTAGTTCACAGCAGCAGAGTTTAACCCAGCCCAGTCATGTTTAACCCAGCCCAGTCATGTTTAATCCAGGACAGCTCAGTTTGATCCAGTCCAGCTCAATGCAATCCAGCTCAACCCAGTTTAATCCAGTCCAGCTCAATTCAATCCAGCCCAGCCCACTTTAACCAAGTCCAACCCAGTTGGATCCAGCCCAGCCCACTTTAACCCAGTCCAGCCATATTTAATACACACCAGCTCAGTATAATACAATCCACCCCAGTTTAACCCAGACCAGCCCCGTTTCATCCAGCCCAGCCCAGTTCAGTTTACTCTAGCACAGTTTAACCCTGTCCAGCCTAGTTTAATCCACTCCAGATCAGTTCAATCCATCCCAGCCCAGTTTAACCCAGTCCAGCTCAATTTAACCCAGCGCAGCCAAGTTTAACCCAGCCCAGTTCAATTTAATCCAGGCCAGCCCAGTTTACTCCAGTCCAGCCGAGTTTAATACACTCCATCTCAGTTTAAACCAGTCCAGCCCAGCTTCACCCAGTCCACCCCAGGTTAACCCAGCCCAGCCCAGTTTAACTCAGTCCAGCCGTATTTAATACACTCCAGCTCAGTATACTCCATTCCAGCCCAGTTTAACCTATTCCAGCTCAGTTTCATCCAGCCCAGCCCAGTTTAACCTAGTCCAGCTCAGTTTGATCCAGCCCAGCCCACTTTAATCCTGCCCAGCCCACTTCAGTTCACTCTAGCACTGTTTAACCCAGTCCAACCCAATTTAACTTAGTCCAGCTCAGTTCAATCTAGCCCAGCCCAGTTTAACCCAGTCCAACCATTTTTAATACACTCCAACTCAGAATAATCCAGTTCAGCCCAGTTTAACCCAGTCCAGCCCCTTTTAAACACAGTCCAGCTCAGTTTGATCCAGCCCAGTACACTTTAACCCAGTCCAGCCCAGTACAGTTCACTCTAGCACAATTTAACCCTGTCCAGCCCTGTTTAACCCAGTCCAGCTCCGTTTAACCCAGTCAAGCCCAGTTTAACCCAGTCCAGCTCAGTTCAATCCAGCCCAGCCCAGTTTAACCCAGTCCAGCTCAGTTTAACCCAGTCAAGCCCAGTTTAACCCAGTCCAGCTCAGTTCAATCCAGCCCAGCCCAGTTTAACCCATTCCAGCTCAGTTCCATCCAGCCCAGCCCAGTTTAACCCAGTCAAGCCCAGTTTCACCCTGTCCAGCCCACTTTAAACACAGTCCAGCTCAGTTTGATCCAGCCCAGCAAAGTTTAACCCAGTCCTGCTCAGTTTCATCTAGCCCACCCCAGTTCAGGTCACTCTAGCACACTCGAACCCTGTCCAGCCCAGTTTGATCCAGCCCAGCCCCGTTTAACCCAGGCCAGCCCAGTTTGATCCAGCCCAGCCGAGTTAAACCCACTCCAGCCATAGTTAATATACTCCAGCCCAGTTTAACTCACTCCAGCCCAGTTTAACCCAGTCCAGCCCAGTTTAAACACAGTCCAGCCCAATTTGATCCAGCCCAGCCCAGTTTAACCCAGCCCAGCCCAGTTTGATACAGTCCAACCCAGTTCAGTTCACTCTAGCACAGTTTATCCCTGTCCAGCCCAGTTTTATCCACTCCAGATCAATTCAATCCATCCCAGGAAAGTTTAACCCAGTCGAGCCCAGTTTAACCCAGTCCAGCCCGTTTAACCCAGTCCAGCCAAGTCTGATCCAGCCCAGCCCAGTTTAACCCAATCCAGCCATATTTAATACACACCAGCTCAGTATAATACACTCCAGCCCGGTTTAACCCAGCCCAGCCCAGGTTAACCCAGGCCTGCCATATTTAATACACTCCAGCTCAGTATAATCCAGTCCAGCCCAGTTTAACCCAGTCCAGCCCGTTTAACCCAGTCCAGCCAAGTCTGATCCAGCCCAGCCCAGTTTAACCCAATCCAGCTATATTTAATACACACCAGCTCAGTATAATCCACTCCAGACCAGTTTAACCCAGTCCAGCCCAGGTTAACCCAGGCCAGCCAAGTTTGATACAGCCCAACCCAGTTTAACACTGTCCAGCCCAGTTTAACCCCGTCCAGCCCAGTTTAACCCAGGCCAGCCACATTTAATACACTCCACCTCAGTATAATCCAGTCCAGCCTAGTTTAACTTAGTCCAGACCAGTTTAATCCGGTCCATCTCAGTTCAATCCAGCCCAGCCAAGTTTAACCCAGTCCAGCCAACTTTAAACACAGTCCAGCTCAGTTTCATCCAGCCCAGCCCAGTTTAACCCAGTCCAGCTCACTTTGACCCAGCCCAGCCCACTTCAGTTCACTCGAGCACAGTTTAACCCAGTCCAGCCCAGTTTAATCCAACCCAGCCCACCCCAGTTTAACTTAGTCCAGCTCACTTTAATCCTGCCCAGCCCACTTCAGTTCACTCTAGCACTGTTTAACCCACTCCAGCCCAATTGAATTCACTCCAGCTCAGTTCAATCGAGCCCAGCCTAGCTTAGCCAGTACAGCCATATTTAATACACTCCAACTCAGAATAATCCAGTTCAGACCCGTTAAACCCAGTCGAGCCCCCTTTAAACACAATCCAGCTCAGTTTGATCCAACCCAGCCCAGTTTAACCCAGTTCAGCCCCGTTTAACCCAGTCCAGCTCACTTTAATCCAGCCCAGCACAGTTCAGTTCACTCTAGCACAGTTTAAACCTGTCCAGCCCAGTTTGATCCAGCCAAGCCCAGTTTAACCCTGTCCAGCTATATTTAACCCACTCCAGCCCAGTTTAATCCAGCCCAGCACAGTTCAGTTCATTCTAGCACAGTTTAACCCTATCCAGCCCACTTCAATCCAGTCCAGCTCAGTTCAATCCAGCCCAGGCTAGTTTAACCCAGTCCAGCCGAGTTTAACACAGTCCAGCCCAGTTTGATACAGCCCAGCCCAGTTTAACCCTGTCCAGACAACTTTAAACCAGTCCAGCCCACTTTGATCCAGCCCAGCCCAGTTTAATCCAGTCCAGCCATATTTAATACATTCCAGCTCAGTATAATAAACTCCAGCACAGTTTAACCCAGTCCAGCCCAGTTTAATCCAGTCCAGATCAGTTCAATCCAGTCCAGCCCTGTTTAACCCAGTCCAGCCCAGTTTGATACAGCCCAGGCCAGTTTAACCCAGTCCAGACATATTTAATACACTCCAGCTAAGTATAATCCACTCCAGCTCAGTTTAACCCAGGCCAGAGCAGTTTAACCCAGTCCAGCTCAGATTGATCCAACACAGCCCAGTTTAACCTAGTCCATCTCACTTTGATCCTAGTTCACTCTAGCACAGGTTAACCCAGTCCAGCCCAGTTTAATCCAGTCTGGCTCAATTTAACCCAGTCCAGCCCAGTTTAACTCAGTCCAGCCCAGTTTAACCTAGTCCAGCTCACTTTGATCCAGCCCAGCCCCGTTTAATCCAGTCCAGCTCAGTTTAATGCAGCCCAGCCCACTTCAGTTCACTCTAGCACTTTTTACCACAGCCCAGCCCAATTTAATTCAGTCCAGCTCAGTTCAATCCAGCACAGCCGAGTTTAACCTAGTCCAGCCATATTTAATACACTCCAACTCAATATAATCCAGTCCAGCCCAGTTTAACCCAGTCCAGCTCACTTTAATCCTGCCCAGCCCAGTTCAGTTTACTCTAGCACAGTTTAACCCAGTCCAGCCCCGTTTAATCCAGTCCAGCCCAGTTTAATCCAGTCCAGCTCAGCTCAGTTCACTCTAGCACAGTTTAACCCTGTCCAGCCCTGTTTAATCCAGTCCAGACCAGTTCAATCCAGCCCAGCCCACTTTAACCCATTCCAGCCCAGTTTAAACACAGTCCAGCTCAGTTTGATCCAGCCCAGCCCAGTTTAACACAGTCCAGCTCAGTTTAACCCAGTCCAGCCCACATTAACAAAGTCCAGCTCAGTTTGATCCAGCCCAGCCCAGTTTAATCCAGTCCAGCTCACTTCAATCCAGCCCAGCCCTCTTTAACCCAGTCCAGCCCAGTTTGATACAGCCCAGCCCAGTTTAACACAGTCCAGCCATATTTAATACACTCCAGCTCAGTATAATCCCCTCCAGCCCAGCTTAACCCAGTCCAGTCCAGTTTAATCCACTCCGGCTCAATTTAACCCAATCCAGCCCAGTTTAACCCAATCCAGCCCAGTTTGATACAGCCCAGCCCAGTTTAATCCACTCCAGCCATATTTAATACCCCCCAGCTCAGTATAATCTACTCCAGCCCAGTTTAATCCAGGCCAGCCCAGTTTAATCCAGGCCAGCTCTGTTCAATCCAGCCCAGCCCAGTTTAACCCAGTCCAGCCAACTTTAACCCAGTCCAGCCCAGTCTGATACAGCCCAGCCCAATTTAACGCAGTCCAGCCCGTTTTAATCCAGTCCAGCTCACTTCAATCCAGCCCAGACCACTTTAACCAAGTCCAGCCCAGTTTGATACAGCCCAGCCCACTTTAACCCAGTCCAGCCATATTTAATACACACCAGCTCAGTATAATCCAATCCACCCCAGTTTAACCCAGTCCAGCTCAGTTTGATCCAGCCCAGCCCAGTTTAGTTCACTCTAGCACAGTTTAACCCTGTCCAGCCCAGTTTAATCCAGTCCAGCTCTCTTCAATCCAGCCCAGCCCAGTTTAACCCAGTCAAGCCCACTTTAAACACAGTCCAGCTCAGTTTGATCCAGGCCAGCCCACTTCAACGCCTTCCAGCTCAGTTTAATCCAGTCCAGCTCAGTTAGATCCAGCCCAGCGCATTTTAACCCAGTCCAGCTCAGTTTAATGCAGTCCAGCCCAATTTAATCCAGTCCAGCTAAATTTAATCAAGTGCAGCCCTGTTTAATCAAGGGCAGATAAATTTAATCCAGCCCAAGACAGTTTAACCTAGTCCGGCCCAGTTTAATCCAGTCCAGCCTAATTTAACACAGTCCAACCCAGTTTCATCCAGTCCATCTCAGTTTAATTCAGCCCAGTTTAGTTCACTCAAGCCCACTCTAATCCCGTCCGTCTGAGTTTAACCCAGTCCAGTCCAGTTTAACCAGTCCAGCTCAGTTTAATCCAGACAAGGCCAGTTTAACCCAGTCCAGTCCGTTTTAATCCAGTCCAGCTCAGTTAGATCCAGACCAGTGTAGTTCAGTTCACTGTAGCACAGTTTAACATTGTCCAGCCCAGTTCAATCCAGTCCAGCCCAGTTTAATCCAGTCCAGCTAAATTTAATCCAGTCCAGCCCAGTTTAACCCAGTCCAGCTCAGTTTAATCCATCCCAGCCAAGTTTAACACAGTCTGGCTGTTGCAGATTAGCCTAGTGTATTTTAGGGATAAGGATTAGGGAGACTTCTTTGGTGAGGGGTAGTGTTAGGGAGTTAGGTTTAGGATTAGGGTAAAATTTAGGGTCAGATTTTTCTGGGCCGGATTAATCCGGGTCGGATTATCCCAGGTCAGATTTTTCTGGGCCGGATTAATCCGGGTCGGATTATCCCGGGTCGGATTATCCCGGGTCAGATTATCCCGGGTCAGATTATCCCGGGTCAGATTATCCCGGGTCAGATTATCCCGGGTCAGATTATCCCGGGTCAGATTATCCCGGGTCAGATTATCCCGGGTCAGATTATCCCGGGTCAGATTATCCCGGGTCAGATTATCCCGGGTCAGATTATCCCGGGTCAGATTATCCCGGGTCAGATTAGCTTAGCCGGCTTTAGATTATCCTGGGTTAGACGCCATTGAAACGCTAAATTCTCCATTAAGACACTAAAATACTGCATTGAAACACTAAGTTCTTCAGTGAAACGTTAAGTTCAGAAATGAAACAAGAAATTCTCTATTGAAACACTCAATTTTGTATTGAAATGGTAATTTATCCATCGAAACGCTGAGTTCTGCACTGAAATACTAAATTTTGCATTCAAATGCGAAGTTCGGCATTCAGACGCCAAAATCTGCATTGAAATGCTATGTTCTGCTTTGGAACGCTATGTTCTCCATTGAAACTATAACTTGTCCATTGAAATGCTACCTTCTCCAAGCACACACAAAGTTCTCCAGTTAGACACAGGGTTCTGCAATTAGACACAAGGATCACCAAATAGACACAAGGATCTCCAGTTAGACACAAGGATCTCCACTTAGACACAAGGTTCTCCACTTAGACACAAGGATCACCAATTAGACACTACAATCACCATTTGGACACTAAGTTCTCCTTTGAGACAGTACTTTCTCCAATTAGACACTAATTTCTAAAAACTTTTAAGTTGTAAAAGCATCCAAGTTCTAAAAACATTTTAAATTGACAACCCACGTTCGGTGCAAAGACAAAAGCCCAAAGCCTAGAACTGCCCACACACGCTTGCACGCATCTATATACGCTCACACACATACCAAACGCATTCCCCTGCCGCCGGCCTCACTGCTCCAAAACCCACCTCTGCTCTTCCCTTCCGATGCCTACCCCTGCCTCGCTGAGAATAAATACACGGGCACCGCGCTCATGGGAACATCCTGAAAACCCTGCCTGCCAAAACACCGTCCCTGCACCCAACATTGCTCAAACAGAAGCGTTGACAAATGTCGCCTCGCAGACCAGCCGGGACCGGGGAAAAAATCCCCTGCCGGTAGAGAGAGAAAAACAACACCCCCCATCTGTGACTTTTTGTTTCTAAATATCTCAAAATCCAAAAAGGGAAAACATTTTAAATCGACAACCCACATCCCACCCATACACACAAGCCCTAAACAGACAACAACCCACAAACTAACACTGACATGCATTCTAAAACTAACACCACCATTCAGAGACTAAGACCGACATTCTAACGCTGTCATGCATTCTAAGACTGATACGCACCCTAAGACTAACACCAGCGCTCTAAGACGAACACCAACATTCTGAGACTAAGACATCCATTTTAAGACTAACACCAGCATTCTAGCACTAAGACATTCATTTTAAGGTGAACACCAGCTTTCCAAGCCTAACACCGGCATTCGAAGTCTAACACCAGCATTCGGAGGCCAATACCAATAACATTTACTAATTAACCAAGTTCATGTAAGGTCACATCATACATTTCATTTAAATGCATTTACATACATAAATGACATCATTCACATTTTACAATGCATCCTCAGAAATCCAACAACGCTTTACTACTTACACAAGATGCTAGACAGGTAGCATGCTTGGTCACATAACCATCATCAGACGTCCTTTACACACGGCAATGCAGCCTTCCATTTGACACGGACAGCTTTCCTGCCTCTGAAATCTTCTACATGCTGCCAATCGCCATCCAGAAACAGAAGGAGCTCCTCTGCAATCTACAGGTCCTCTACACACTAACCTGCAGACAAAAATACATTTCTCTCAGTATCATTACAATATGACCTCTAAACATCCTCCCCTCGCTTTATTTTTCTCTATGTCTGCAAAGCTAACTACGTGCACCCAACAGACAACACTCACTGCACCGAAACATACTTAACCACCACCTCCACCCCTATATGAGACAGCGACTTAAGGGCTGCCACACCAACTCTCACATGTTCTTTCCTAATACAAAACAACACCCCCCCAGCCTGGCGTCAGGAATTCTCAGCAACTCAATTCCCTAAAGCCTCAAAATTACCCTGCCTGAAAACCCCGTACCTGCACCGACCGCCGCTCAACCATAGGCAGTGACGAACGTCACCTTGCAGACTGGCTGGAAGCACCAAAAAAACCCAACTTGGGGAGGAAAACAAAAAAAAAAAAATCCCATGTCTGCGATTTTAGTTTCTAAACATCTAAAGACCTGACAGGAAAAATATTTCAAATCTACAACCCAGGTCCCATGCACACACACAAGCCCTAAGACTACAAAAGCCCATACACGCTTCCACGCATCTACATATGCTCACACGCGTGCCAAATGCAACACCCTGATGCCTTTCCCACGGGCCCAAACTCTGCCTCCGCTCCTCCCTGCCAAGCCTACCTCTGCCTCCCTGAAATAAATCACCGGGAACAGTCTTCCCAGGAACATCCTAAACACCCTGGCTGCCAAAACTACGTCCCTGCACGGACCATTGCTCAAACATAAACGATAAGAAATGTTATCGGTCACACACATGATCAAAGGTAGAAAACTACACTGTGATTATAAAAAGCCACCACAGATGTTCAAAAGTTCAAAAAATCCAGGGGACAGAAAACCAGAGACAAACACGGAACTCTCCACAACCTTAATAATATCAAAAATGATGGAACTAGTAAAGGATAGAGTAAAGGACATTTCTCATGTTTGCTTATCGTACCAAGCCCAAGGACCCTGGGAAGACCATCAGCAAACCAGCTCCGACAGTCGTCATGGCAGTGCGAGGTGGCAGGCCCAACCTCAGCGGGCGTCCCCGCGCAGGCAACGTTCACCTGGCTGGCATGAGCTTCTGCCTCCCTCACACAGCATGAGGCTCGGGCTTTCATACTCACAAAAACGCACGCTCATTGCTACGCAGGGGGCCAGCCCACGTCGCAAGAAGCGGCCAAGAGTATCTAGGAAGGTCTCCCAGGGTCAGGACTTCTTCAGGCACTTCTAAAGCACAACTCTCTGGCTAGGAACCAAAGCTGGACCTCGCCTGAAGCAGCCACAGCACAACTCTCTGCGAGGAGCCAAAGACAACAAACACTACTTTCCCACCCTTGCCTGCTTCACCAAGGACCCTTACCTACTGTCCCTGACACGACACCCCAGACTTAAGCCCCACAAAGGGCACCTTCTCATCCTGGCATTTAACTCTCAGGCACTACCTACGCTGAAACTGACCATTCCCCCCCCAGGCACTTCCAAGCGTCTTCTCAGACATTCTGGATCAAACACTACATTGGAATGATACATCTCAAACACCTTCCTGCCATTCTGACATTGTCTCCCACCCCCTTGCCTCCTAAAGCGATCCCTCTACTTAGCCTGCATAGTCCCATGCCTCTCGAGGCAACCTCACTGCTCAGAACTCCCACGGCAGACGCCAGCCATGCTGCAGACCTTGACAAGTTCCTCTTCATCATCTGCAGAAACAAACCAAAAACAGGGAACAGCCTGTGGTGGCCCTCATCTCCACCACCCCAGCCATCCCGCCCAGCCTGTTCCTTACCAACCCTCGGGCTCCTCCAAAGCTCCTCAACACTGCCCTCACCTGTCCCAAAGCCATTCCACAGAGTGACCTGGGGCCTCTCCTGCCCTCCGTGCCCTAGGAGTGCAACAGAAGACAATGACCATGGTTCTTGCAAAAGTGACCGACACCACAATCCTTCTCCTTACCTCCCTGACTCACCTCAAGCTCTCATCCTACTCCAAAGATCCAGGGCAAGACCTGCAATGCCAAACACAAATACTAAAAGCACCGAACACCTTCTTCTCAATTCTAAGCTACCACACACGCACACAAACCCCTTACCTCCTCACAGCCCTCCAACATTGGCACCTTCACCTCTCCCAAGATACCTGCAGCACCTGAAACACAAAGGCAAACAGACAAACCCTGAGAGAGGGTTCAAAGTCACACCCTCCCCTCACCAACTCCCCACTCCCTCTCCCATCACTCTGCTACTCCTCCATTGGACTTTGCACGCCTTCCCTTCTCTTCTTTGATCCTGGGCACCCCCTGCAGAACACAACATGAAAAGCTGGTTTTAATTTCACAAAAACCACAAGACGCTCACTCACTTGCTGCTTCAGTCTGATAAGCAGAACTCACCTAGTCCAAGACAGCTCAGGGGCACCCAGCTCTGCTTCGCACCACGCTCCAAACCTACCAATTTAAAAAAACACAGCAAGTCATAAGCCAGCCAGGAGAATAAGGCATAGCTTCCTTCTGAAACACAAAATTTACCCACCTGGTACCTGCACTCAGCTCAACCCTCCTCCATCAGCCTCTCACACAGGGCTAACCATCTCGCCATCTGCAAGAACAACCTGGCCTTATTCACAGCAACGCCAAGGAAAAGCTTTATCTGCCTCTAAGACTCAGCCTAAGCTCACACTGACACCTGGGTTGTCTGAATAGAAGTCTGTGTATGCCTGTCAATCTCAACACAGACCCTCACACCCTCTGCCTCAGACACTAACTCTACATAGACTATCACACCCACTCCCAAGCAGGCTCTCTGCCTCTGACTCATTAAACCCAAGCTTATTCTCACAGCTCTTCTGTCCATTCACACAGCTCACCAAGAGAAGTGAACTACACTGCGATTATAAAACCCCACCACAGATGTTCCAGAGTTCAAGAATTCCAGGTAAGAGAAAACCAGAGACAAGCAGAAAACTCACAGCTAGCTTATTAATACAGAAAACTATACAGATAGCAAAGCATGCTTCTCCTGGTTCCTTATCTTACCAACCCCAAGTACCCCGGGAAGACCATCAGCAAACAGCTCCGACAATCATCATGGCAGTGCGAGGTGGCAGGCTCAACCTTAGCGGGCGTCCCCGCGCAGGCAACCTTCACCTGCCTGGCATGAGCTTCTGCCTCCCTCACACAGCATGAGGCTCGGGCTTTCATACTCACAAAAACGCACGCTCGTTGCTACGCAGGGGGCCAGCCCACGGCGCAAGAAGCGGCCAACCGTATCTAGGAAGGTCTCCCAGGCTCAGGACTTCCCCAGGCAGTTCTAAAGCACAACTCTCGGGCTAGGAACCAAAGCTGGACTTTCCATGAAGCATCAAAAGCACAACTCTCTGTGAAGAGCCCATGACAACAAATACTACTTTCCCACCCTTGCCTGGTTCACCAAGGACCATTACCTATTGCCCATGAAACGATACCCCAGACTTAAGCCCCACAAATGGCACATTTTCATCCTGGCATTTAATTCTCAGGCACTACCTTCACTAGAGCTGACCATTCCCCTCCCAGGCACCTTCAAGCGTGTTCTCGGACATTCAGACATTCTGAATCAAATACTACATCACAACACTACATCTCAAACCCCTTCCTGCCATTCTGATATTGTCCCCCACCCCCTCGCCTCAAAAAGCAGTGCCTCTACTTAGCGTGCATCCTGCCACAGCTCTTCAGGCAGCCTCACTGCTCAGAACTCCCACAGCAGACTCCAGCGATGCTGCAGCCGTTGCCAAGTTCCTCTTCATCATCTGCCAGAAACAAACCAAGAAAGGGGACCACGCTGTGCTGGCCGCTATCACCACCACTCCAGCCAAGCCCAGCGGCCTGTCGCGTCACAGCCATCTGCATCCTCCAAAGCTCCTCAACATTGTGCTCACCTTGCCTGTCCCAAAACGATTTGAGAGTCTGATTCCGGGCCTGCCCTGCCCTCCGAGTCCTAGGAGTGCAATAGAGAGAAATGACCAGGGTGTTCGCAAAAGGGACCAAACCCAAAATCCTTCTGCTTACCTCACTGACTCACCTCAAGAACTCATCCCAGTCCAAAGGCAGAGGGCAGGCCCTGCAATACCAAACACAAATACTGAACCCCTTCACCATGTTCTCCTCAACACCCAGCCATCACACACACACACACACACACACACACACACAACCCACTTACCTCTTCACAGCTCCCCACGCTTGGCGCCTTCACCTCTCCCGAGTTGGCTGCGGCACCTGAAAAAGAAACAGAAGCAGACACACTGAGAGAGGGCTCAAAGCTGCACCCTTCCCTCACCAAGTGCCATCTCCCTCTCTCGGTACTTTACCGCTGGCCTGTGCAGATCTTCGGTTCTATGTCTGAGACCAGGTATCGCCTACAAAACACAACACAAGGGATGTTTCAAATTCCACAAAGATTACAAGACACCGAATCTCCTGTTGCTGCAGCCTGCGAAGCATAGCTCACCGGGTTCAAGCCAGCTGAGGGGCAGGTATCTCGCTTGGCTCCTCCCTCCGCACCTCCAAATTAACATATAGCAAGTCAAAAGCCAGCCAGGAGAATAAGGCATAGCTTCCTTCTGTCACCACAGATTGACTCACCTGGTACTGTCACTCAGCTCAACCCTCCTCCATCAGCCTCTCACACGTGGCTAACCATCTCACCATCTGCAAGAACAGCCGGGTCTTATTCACAGCAATGCCAAGCAAAAGCTTGTTCTGCCTCTAAGTCTCAACCCAAGCTCACACCGACACAGGGGTTGAGGGGCATACACAGATTCTGATTCAGACAATCTCAACACAGACCCTCACACCCTCTGCCTCAGACACTAACTCTACATAGACTATCACACCCACTCCCAAGCAGGCTCTCTGCCTCTGACTCATTAAACCCAAGCTTATGCTCACAGCTATTCTGTCCATTCACACAGCTCATCAAGAGGAGAGAACTACACTGTGATTATGAAACCCCACCACATACATTCCAAAGTTCAAGAATTCCAGGTGACAGAAAACCAGAGAAAAGCAGAAAACTCACAGCTAGCTTATTAATACAGAAAACTATACAGATAGCAAAGCATACTTCTCCTGGTTCCTTATCTTACCAACCCCAAGGACCCTGGGAAGACCATCAGCAAACAGCTCCGACAATCATCATGGCAGTGCGAGGTGGCAGGCCCAACCTCAGCGGGCGTCCCCGCGCAGGCAACCTTCACCTGGCTGGCATGAGCTTCTGCCTCCCTCACACAGCATGAGGCTCGGGCTTTCATACTCACAAAAACGCACGCTCGTTGCTACGCAGGGGGCCAGCCCACGGCGCAAGAAGCGGCCAACCGTATCTAGGAAGGTCTCCCAGGCTCAGGACTTCTCCAGGCACTTCTAAAGCACAACTCTCTGGCTAGGAACCAAAGCTGGACCTCGCCTGAAGCAGCCACAGCACAACTCTCTGCGAGGAGCCAAAGGCAACAAACACTACTTTCCCACCCTTGCCTGCTTCACCAAGGACCCTTACCTACTGTCCCTGACACGACACCCCAGACTTAAGCCCCACAAAGGGCACCTTCTCATCCTGGCATTTAACTCCCAGGCACTACCTACGCTGAAACTGACCATTCCCCTCCCAGCCACCTCCAAGCGTCTTCTCAGACATTCAGCCTCAAACACTACATTGGAATGATACATCTCAAACACCTTCCTGCCATTCTGACATTGTCTCCCACCCCCTCACCTCCTAAAGCAGTCCCTCTACTTAGCTTGCATAGTTCCATGCGTCTCGAAGCAACCTCACTGCTCAGAACCCCCACGGCAGATGCCAGCCATGCTGCAGACCTTGACAAGTTCCTCTTCATCATCTGCAGAAACAAACCAAAAACAGGGAACAGCCTGTGGTGGCCCTCATCTCCACCACCCCAGCCATCCCGCCCAGCCTGCTCCTTACCAAACCTCGGCCTCCTCCAAAGCTCCTCAACACTGCACTCACCTGTCCCAAAGCCATTCCACAGAGTGACCTGGGGCCTCTCCTGCCCTCCGTGCCCTAGGAGCGCAACAGAAGACAATGACCATGGTTCTTGCAAAAGTGACCGACACCACAATCCTTCTCTTTACCTCCCTGACTCACCTCAAGCTCTCATCCTACTCCAAAGATCCAGGGCAAGACCTGCAATACCAAACACAAATACTAAAAGCACTGAACATGTTCTTCTCAATTCTAAGCTACCGCACACACACACAAACCCCTTACCTCCTCACAGCCCTCCAACATTGGCACCTTCACCTCTCCCAAGATACCTGCAGCACCTGAAACACAAAGGCAAACAGACAAACCCTGAGAGAGGGTTCAAAGTCACACCCTCCCCTCACCAACTCCCCACTCCCTCTCCCGTCACTCTGCTACTCCTCCATTGGACTTTGCACGCCCTCCCTTCTCTTCTTTGATCCTGGGCACCCCCTGCAGAACACAACATGAAAAGCTGGTTTTAATTTCACAAAAACCACAAGACCCTCACTCACTTGCTGCTTCAGTCTGATAAGCAGAACTCACCGAGTCCAAGACAGCTCAGGGGCACCCAGCTCTGCTTGCACCTCGCTCCGCACCTACCAATTTAAAAAAACACAGCAAGTCATAAGCCAGCCAGGAGAATAAGGCATAGCTTCCTTCTGAAACAAAAAATTTACCCACCTGGTACCTGCACTCAGCTCAACCCTCCTCCATCAGCCTCTCACACAGGGCTAACCATCTCGCCATCTGCAAGAACAACCTGGCCTTATTCACAGCAACGCCAAGGAAAAGCTTTATCTGCCTCTAAGACTCAGCCTAAGCTCACACTGACACCTGGGTTGTCTGAATAGGAGTCTGTGTATGCCTGTCAATCTCAACACAGACCCTCACACCCTCTGCCTCAGACACTAACTCTACATAGACTATCACACCCACTCCCAAGCAGGCTCTCTGCCTCTGACTCATTAAACCCAAGCTTATTCTCACAGCTCTTCTGTCCATTCACACAGCTCACCAAGAGAAGTGAACTACACTGCGATTATAAAACCCCACCACAGATGTTCCAGAGTTCAAGAATTATAGGTAAGAGAAAACCAGAGACAAGCAGAAAACTCACAGCTAGCTTATTAAGACAAAAAAAAAAACTATACAGATAGCAAAGCATGCTTCTCATGGTTCCTTATCTTACCAACCCCAAGGACCCTGGGAAGACCATCAGCAAACCAGCTCCGACAATCGTCATGGCAGTGCGAGGTGGCAGGCCCAACCTTAGCGGGCGTCCCCGCGCAGGCAACCTTCACCTGGCTGGCATGAGCTTCTGCCTCCCTCACACAGCATGAGGCTCGGGCTTTCATACTCACAAAAACGCACGCTCATTGCTACGCAGGGGGCCAGCCCACGGCGCAAGAAGCGGCCAACCGTATCTAGGAAGGTCTCCCAGGCTCAGGACTTCTCCAGGCACTTCTAAAGCACAACTCTCTGGCTAGGAACCAAAGCTGGACCTCGCCTGAAGCAGCCACAGCACAACTCTCGGCGAGGAGCCAAAGGCAACAAACACTACTTTCCCACCCTTGCCTGCTTCACCAAGGACCCTTACCTACTGTCCCTGACACGACACCCCAGACTTAAGCCCCACAAATGGCACCTTCTCATCCTGGCATTTAACTCTCAGGCACTACCTACGCTGAAACTGACCATTCCCCTCCCAGGCACTTCCAAGCGTCTTCTCAGACATTCTGGACCAAACACTACATTGGAATGACACATCTCAAACACCTTCCTGCCATTCTGACATTGTCTCCCACCCCCTTGCCTCCTAAAGCCATCCCTCTACTTAGCTTGCATAGTTCCACGCGTCTCGAAGCAACCTCACTGCTCAGAACTCCCACGGCAGACGCCAGCCATGCTGCAGACCTTGACAAGTTCCTCTTCATCATCTGCAGAAACAAACCAAAAACAGGGAACAGCCTGTGGTGGCCCTCATCTCCACCACCCCAGCCATCCCGCCCGGCCTGCTCCTTACCAAACCTCGGCCTCCTCCAAAGCTCCTCAACACTGCCCTCACCTGTCCCAAAGCCATTCCACAGAGTGACCTGGGGCCTCTCCTGCCCTCCGTGCCCTAGGAGTGCAACAGAAGACAGTGACCATGGTTCTTGCAAAAGTGACCGACCCCACAATCCTTCTCTTTACCTCCCTGACTCACCTCAAGCTCTCATCCTACTCCAAAGATCCAGGGCAAGACCTGCAATACCAAACACAAATACTAAAAGCACTGAACATGTTCTTCTCAATTCTAAGCTACCGCACACACACACAAACCCCTTACCTCCTCACAGCCCTCCAACATTGGCACCTTCACCTCTCCCGAGTTACCTGCAGCACCTGAAACACAAAGGCAAACAGACAAACCCTGAGAGAGGGTTCAAAGTCACACCCTCCCCTCACCAACTCCCCACTCCCTCTCCCGTCACTCTGCTACTCCTCCATTGGCCTTTGCACGCCTTCCCTTCTCTTCTTTGATCCTGGGCACCCCCTGCAGAACACAACATGAAAAGCTGGTTTTAATTTCACAAAAACCACAAGACCCTCACTCACTTGCTGCTTCAGTCTGATAAGCAGAACTCACCGAGTCCAAGACAGCCCAGGGGCACCCAGCTCTGCTTCGCACCACGCTCCAAACCTACCAATTTAAAAACACAGAGCAAGTCATAAGCCAGCCAGGAGAATAAGGCATAGCTTCCTTCTGAAACACAAAATTTACCCACCTGGTACCTGCACTCAGCTCAACCCTCCTCCATCAGCCTCTCACACAGGGCTAACCATCTCGCCATCTGCAAGAACAACCTGGCCTTATTCACAGCAACGCCAAGGAAAAGCTTTATCTGCCTCTAAGACTCAGCCTAAGCTCACACTGACACCTGGGTTGTCTGAATAGAAGTCTGTGTATGCCTGTCAATCTCAACACAGACCCTCACACCCTCTGCCTCAGACACTAACTCTACATAGACTATCACACCCACTCCCAAGCAGGCTCTCTGCCTCTGACTCATTAAACCCAAGCTTATTCTCACAGCTCTTCTGTCCATTCACACAGCTCACCAAGAGAAGTGAACTACACTGCGATTATAAAACCCCACCACAGATGTTCCAGAGTTCAAGAATTCCAGGTAAGAGAAAACCAGAGACAAGCAGAAAACTCACAGCTAGCTTATTAATACAGAAAACTATACAGATAGCAAAGCATGCTTCTCCTGGTTCCTTATCTTACCAACCCCAAGGACCCTGGGAAGACCATCAGCAAACCAGCTCCGACAATCATCATGGCAGTGTGAGGTGGCAGGCCCAACCTTAGCGGGCGTCCCCGCGCAGGCAACCTTCACCTGGCTGGCATGAGCTTCTGCCTCCCTCACACAGCATGAGGCTCGGGCTTTCATACTCACAAAAACGCACGCTCGTTGCTACGCAGGGGGCCAGCCCACGGCGCAAGAAGCGGCCAACCATATCTAGGAAGGTCTCCCAGGCTCAGGACTTCTCCAGGCACTTCTAAAGCACAACTCTCTGGCTAGGAACCAAAGCTGGACCTCGCCTGAAGCAGCCACAGCACAACTCTCTGCGAGGAGCCAAAGGCAACAAACACTACTTTCCCACCCTTGCCTGCTTCACCAAGGACCCTTACCTACTGTCCCTGACACGACACCCCAGACTTAAGCCCCACAAAGGGCACCTTCTCATCCTGGCATTTAACTCTCAGGCACTACCTACGCTGAAACTGACCATTCCCCTCCCAGCCACCTCCAAGCGTCTTCTCAGACATTCTGGATCAAACACTACATTGGAATGATACATCTCAAACACCTTCCTGCCATTCTGACATTGTCTCCCAACCCCTCGCCTCCTAAAGCAGTCCCTCTACTTAGCTTGCATAGTTCCATGCGTCTCGAAGCAACCTCACTGCTCAGAACTCCCACGGCAGACGCCAGCCATGCTGCAGACGCTGACAAGTTCCTCTTCATCATCTGCAGAAACAAACCAAAAACAGGGAACAGCCTGTGGTGGCCCTCATCTCCACCACCCCAGCCATCCCGCCCGGCCTGTTCCTTACCAACCCTTGGGCTCCTCCAAAGCTCCTCAACACTGCACTCGCCTGTCCCAAAGCCATTCCACAGAGTGACCTGGGGCCTCTCCTGCCCTCCGTGCCCTAGGAGTGCAACAGAAGACAATGACCACGGTTCTTGCAAAAGTGACCGACCCCACAATCCTTCTCTTTACCTCCCTTACTCACCTCAAGCTCTCATCCGACTCCAAAGATCCAGGGCAAGACCTGCAATGCCAAACACAAATACTAAAAGCACCGAACACCTTCTTCTCAATTCTAAGCTACCACACACACACGCAAACCCCTTACCTCCTCACAGCCCTCCAACATTGGCACCTTCACCTCTCCCAAGATACCCGCAGCACCTGAAACACAAAGGCAAACAGACAAACCCTGAGAGAGGGTTCAAAGTCACACCCTCCCCTCACCAACTCCCCACTCCCTCTCCCGTCACTCTGCTACTCCTCCATTGGACTTTGCACGCCTTCCCTTCTCTTCTTTGATCCTGGGCACCCCCTGCAGAACACAACATGAAAAGCTGGTTTTAATTTCACAAAAACCACAAGACCCTCACTCACTTGCTGCTTCAGTCTGATAAGCAGAACTCACCTAGTCCAAGACAGCTCAGGGGCACCCAGCTCTGCTTCGCACCACGCTCCAAACCTATTAATTTAAAAACACAGAGCAAGTCATAAGCCAGCCAGGAGAATAAGGCATAGCTTCCTTCTGAAACACAAAATTTACCCACCTGCTTCCATCACCCAGCTCAACCCTCCTCCATCAGCCTCTCACACAGGGCTAACCATCTCGCCATCTGCAAGAACAACCTGGCCTTATTCACAGCAACGCCAAGGAAAAGCTTTATCTGCCTCTAAGACTCAGCCTAAGCTCACACTGACACCTGGGTTGTCTGAATAGAAGTCTGTGTATGCCTGTCAATCTCAACACAGACCCTCACACCCTCTGCCTCAGACACTAACTCTACATAGACTATCACACCCACTCCCAAGCAGGCTCTCTGCCTCTGACTCATTAAACCCAAGCTTATTCTCACAGCTCTTCTGTCCATTCACACAGCTCACCAAGAGAAGTGAACTACACTGCGATTATAAAACCCCACCACAGATGTTCCAGAGTTCAAGAATTCCAGGTAAGAGAAAACCAGAGACAAGCAGAAAACTCACAGCTAGCTTATTAATACAGAAAACTATACAGATAGCAAAGCATGCTTCTCCTGGTTCCTTATCTTACCAACCCCAAGGACCCCGGGAAGACCATCAGCAAACCAGCTCCGACAATCATCATGGCAGTGCGAGGTGGCAGGCCCAACCTTAGCGGGCGTCCCCGCGCAGGCAACCTTCACCTGGCTGGCATGAGCTTCTGCCTCCCTCACACAGCATGAGGCTCGGGCTTTCATACTCACAAAAACGCACGCTCGTTGCTACGCAGGGGGCCAGCCCACGGCGCAAGAAGCGGCCAACCGTATCTAGGAAGGTCTCCCAGGCTCAGGACTTCTCCAGGCACTTCTAAAGCACAACTCTCGGGCTAGGAACCAAAGCTGGACCTCTCCTGAAGCAGCCACAGCACAACTCTCGGCGAGGAGCCAAAGGCAACAAACACTACTTTCCCACCCTTGCCTGCTTCACCAAGGACCCTTACCTACTGTCCCTGACACGACACCCCAGACTTAAGCCCCACAAATGGCACCTTCTCATCCTGGCATTTAACTCTCAGGCACTACCTACGCTGAAACTGACCATTCCCCTCCCAGGCACTTCCAAGCGTCTTCTCAGACATTCTGGACCAAACACTACATTGGAATGACACATCTCAAACCCCTTCCTGCCATTCTGATATTGTCTCCCACCCCCTTGCCTCCTAAAGCGATCCCTCTACTTAGCTTGCATAGTCCCATGCGTCTCGAGGCAACCTCACTGCTCAGAACTCCCACGGCAGACGCCAGCCATGCTGCAGACCTTGACAAGTTCCTCTTCATCATCTGCAGAAACAAACCAAAAACAGGGAACAGCCTGTGGTGGCCCTCATCTCCACCACCCCAGCCATCCCGCCCGGCCTGTTCCTTACCAAACCTCGGCCTCCTCCAAAGCTCCTCAACGCTGCGCTTGCCTGTCCCAAAGCCATTCCACAGAGTGACCTGGGGTCTCTCCTGCCCTCCGTGCTCTAGGAGTGCAACAGAAGACAATGACCACGGTTCTTGCAAAAGTGACCGACCCCACAATCCTTCTCCTTACCTCCCTGACTCACCTCAAGCTCTCATCCGACTCCAGAGGTCCAGGGCAAGACCTGCAATGGCAAACACAAACACTAAAAGCACTGAACATGTTCTTCTCAATTCTAAGCTACCGCACACACACACAAACCCCTTACCTCCTCACAGCTGGAAAAGTAACCTGGAGCAATGCCCCACAAGACTACTAATGGGTTGACTGCAGGAAAAGCTCTGCTCTGCTTTATGCTTGTAAAGACTGAAAAAAAATGCCTGACACACTTTTAAACAACCAACACAAGCAGTCAGGATATAAAGAACAAGGTCTAAAGAGCAGGCTTAGCACCTTTAGTCCTAGCAGTGATGTGGAAGCACCAACACAGATCACAATCAAATACACTCATTGAGCAGACAAGCTGTACTACCCAACCCACTGTAAGATCGTGCTATAAAATGCCCCGCTTTCTTCTTCTCATCCCTATGGCACATTTCAGACCTATTCCTGCTATCCTGATCCTGTTCCCACCCCTGTTCTCACAAAAACTAGTCTTTCTGCTTAATTTTTATAGTGTTTTAAGTCTCAAGCCAAAATTACTGCGCAGATATCCCATACTATGCACCTGGGTGTTTACTGCACCCACCCAATTCATTTCCATCATCTGCAGTAACAGCAGTTAGAAAAAAAAGAACAGAAACCAGAAATCCAGCCACATAACATTTTAGAGGCAAACACCCTGAAATACTAACTACATCAGACTGTAAAGAACCAGCGCCCTCTATACTTTAAAAGTGAGAAATAAACAAGCTAAAAACCACTCTTAAACCTTTCCCTGCCAAAAATCACCATTTCTTTAACAGCTTCTACATCCCAAAACAACATTAATGTTCTGCTTTGGTCTTCTTTAAACCTAAGCATTGAAGTTAGCTTTTATAAGAGCCCAGACCCAAAGGCACCCTTGAAAAATCTCCTAGTCATATAACTAGTATATACATTCAGTAACCACAACCATGACCATCATATGCAAAAACAAACAGAGAGAAAAGAGAAGGAATGAGAACAAAAACAAACCTTGCCATAACTTCTGTGCCTGAGAGCAACCAAAAAAATCTGCTTAGCTCAAAACCACCAATAACAATAGCACCTCAAAGAAAACCACAGCACAAAAGAGTTTACTGGTACATGCACACATAAATACTAAGGTAGCTTAAAATATTTAGCTAGGAAAAAATCATTTCAAAGAACTCAAAAAACAAAAGCAGAAACAAAGCACAAAGCATTAAATCCACAAAACCCCCCAAACACCTTACCTTCAAGAGAGCCAAACCCAATAGAAGCTCCTTGTTTGGAAGCTGTGCCTTATATACCCCAGGCCCTACCCACAGCCCCTCCCTCACAGCCCTGGCTCAGGGGTGGGTCAAACCAGCAGCTGGGGTAAATACAGCCTGACAAGGTACAGCTGGCTCTTTTGGTTTCTGGCTTTACCTTTTTGGCCTTCTTTTGCTGCCTTAGATTTACATTCAGAACTCACAGACTGCACAGCTTCACCTTTATGCAGTTAGGCTCTGAATTATATTTGGTTTCAGACCACACAGGGTTTTTCTGTCTCAGGTTCTGGGGATCAGACTCACATGGGTTTGCTTCCACACGGACTGGGTCAGACTCATGTATTTAAACTGCACAGACACTCCAGCTCAGACTTGCGCTCAACCTGGCATTCACTGACTCACACATCCACACGAATCTCACACTGAGACTAACACAGATTCCCTGGCTCAGACTTGCTCTCACATTTTAAGTGAAAAAAAGACGTGCAGGTGATTTAGCCAAGGTGAGCCATCCTTAGAACACCCAAGTACCAACTTATTTCATGGTCTTGTCATTTACATAAAACTGTATTTTTTACTTCTTGTTAGTGTTTTCCAAGGGGTGTACACGTTAGAATAAAGGGATGGAAAACCTTTGAAGTTTAGTGGATGAGTAGTGAAGTGACAGGAGAGGGAAATGGCACTTGCTGAGGCAAGGGTGCAGCTTCTATATCTCTTTGTGTGTGCTTGTTTCCATTTCTTTTGTAGGTGCTGCAGGTAACTCCAGAGAGGTGAAGCTGACAACTGAGGAGGGCTGTGAGAAGGTAAGGGGGTTGTCTGTGTGGGTTTGGTGGTTTAGAGTTGAGAAGAGCATGGCAAAGGGGTTCAGTATTTGTGTTTGGTGTTGCAGGGCCTGCCTTCTACCACTGGAGTCAGATGAGTGCTTGAGGTGAGTCAGGGAGGTAAGGAGAAAGATTGGGAGGTTGGGCACTTTTTACGAGCACTGTGGTCATTTGTCTCTATTGTACTCCTAGGACCTGGAGAGAAGGAGAGGCTCAGTGTTGGACTCTACTATGGGATTGGAACAGGAAAACATAATGTTGAGGAGCTTTGAAGGAGGAAGAGGGCTGTTACAGACTGGGCCAGTATTGGTGGGTGGGGTGGTGGTGATGATGATGGCCAGCACAGGGTGTTCCTGTTGGTTCCTTTGTTTGTTGCAGGTGATAAAGAGGAACTTGGCATCTGTGGCAAGGTCCCTGGACTTTGATGTGGGTGTTCTGAGCATCAAGGGCAGGTTGAGACCCATGGCACTATGGAAGTTAAGTAGAAGGATTGCTGCTTGGTACTGGAGGGACAAGGTCAGGATGGCAGGAAGGGGTTTGAAGTGTAGCATAGGGCTGAGGGGAAGGCAGGGGTTACTTTGCAGCATGAGCTCACATGGGTAGCTTACCCAGTTTAGCACAGCACCATTTAGCACAATTCAGACCAGTTTAGCCTACCCCAAACCAGTTTAGCCCAGTTCAGACAAGTTTATCCCAGTTCAGACCACTCCAGCCCACTTTAGCCCGCTTCAGACAGGCCTAACTCAGTTCAGAACAGATTAGCCCAGTTCAGCCCAGTTAAGGCAGGTTTAGCACAGTTACGTCTGGTTTAGCCCAGTTCAGACCAATATAGCCCAACATGCCACAGTTTGGACCAGTTTAGCCCAGTATACTCCAGTTTAGTCCAGCCCAGCCCACTTTAGTCCACTGCACACCAGTCCAGCCCACTTTATCTCACTTCAGACACTTCACCCCAGTTCAGGCCAGCCCACTTTAGCCCTGTCCAGCCAAGTCCAGCTCACCTCAGCCCGTTTAGCCCACTTTAGCCCAGTGCAGAAAACTTTCGCACAGTCCATTCCAGTTTAGCCCAGCCCACTTTAGCCCAATTTAGCCCAGTTTAGCCCTGTCCAGACCAATTTAGCCCAGCCCAGCTTAGCCCACTTCAGCCCAGTTTAGCCCAGTTCAGACATGTCCAGACCAATTTAGCACAGTTCAGCAGGGTTTAGCCCAATTCAGACCAGTCTAACACACCTTAGCCCTCTTGAGCCCACTATCACCCACTTCAGCCCAGCACAGCACAGTGTAGGCCACTTCATCCTAGTTTAGCCCAATTCACATCTGTCTAGACCAGTTTAGCACAGTTAAGCCCAATTTAGCCCAGTCCAGACCAGTTTAGCCCAACACAGCCCAGCACAGCACAGTTCAGCCCACTTTAGCCCTTCCCAGCCCAATGTAGCACACTTTAGGCCAGTTCAGTCCAGCCCAGTTTAGCTCAGTCCATCTTATCCCAGCCCAGTTTAATGCAGTTCAGCCCAGTTTACAACCCAGCCCACTCCAGCTCAGCACAGACAACTTGAGCCCAATTAGACCCATTTTAGCACAATTCATCCCGGCTTAGCTCAGCTGCATGACTGCCAGGAGAGGGCACGAAAGAGGTTGCACATAACTGGACTTCCAGGGGGGAAAACGAATAGCAACAGCAATGCGGGTGGTATCGTTGCGGACCTCACAGTCTGTAGAAGAATCTCCGGTGCCCGCACTCGGCAGTCCTGCAGCAGAATGAGCAGAGCACAAATGTTTGGCCTCTGCTCCTACAGCCGAAGAGCCAGCACAGAAAGCTGGTGCTGGGCCTCTTCTGCAGGCAGTGAGCTCCGCAACTGAGACAACCTCTACGGAACTTGCAAACCCCCCCATCAACAGGCATGCGCTGAATCCCCTCCCTTGATTTGGAAACCCCCCTGACCCCAAACACACGATGCGAACCCACCCCCCAAGGAGCTCCTTGGACCCGTCTGAATGCACACACAGCCCCCAAACCCGCCCACCCGGAAACCCCCTTACCCCTCCCCCAGGGCCCCAAACACATAATAGGGACCTCCACGGGGATCCCCCCCAGAGACCTCCAGAGCACCTGATGCAGCCCCTTAGGATGCCGTAAGACCTTCTTGGGACCCCAAGAGTACTCATAGGACCCCTCCAGGCACCCCAAAGACAAACCAAAGCTCCCCTGGGAACCCCTCATTCCCCCATTTCCCCCCCCCCGGGGGGGGATGACGAGGACAACACAAGGCTGGCGAGCTGGACTGCGGTGGGCTCTCAAAAAGAGGTGAGTGTGCAATGAGCGTGCAACGAGTCTTCAACGAGCGCGCACTGAGTCTGTAACGGGTGCGCAGCGACGAGCAGCGGGGTCGCACCTGATTGCAGTCTCCGGCGCCACCCGCGGCCGGGGCGGGCCCGCAACGTCGGACGTGATTGAGACCCCCGCGTTGGTTCCGCTGCGGTCGCCCCGCCCCGTGCAAAGCGGGCGCCGCCTCTGCGAGCCTCGCCACGCCCCCGGCTCCTACTGCGGGCGAGCCTCCGCCCTCAGCTGCCCGCGCCCCGCGGCAGTCCCCGTTCCTCTCTCCTCGGTGCTGGGCATCCCCTACACAGAACACCACGCAGCGGTGCCTCCACCTCCCGTAGAACACGCACCGCCACGCCGGGAACCTGCACTGAAAACGTTTTATATCCAAACGGCGCCCGATACACGCGTTGCGGGTGCCGTGATGGTGCCGCCCTCCCCGTTGCCATGGTTGTCGCTGTCCGCGCTCCCCCCCTTACCGGCCGCCGTAGCGCCACCGGAGGTCCCTCCCCTTCCTGCCGCCGCTCTCGCCGCCGCTATGGCGAAGCTGCTGAGCTGCGTCCTGGGCCCGCGGCTCTACCGCGTCCATCGGCCGCGACCGGCCGGGGCCGGGGCGGAGGGACCCGGGGGCAGCGGCGGGGACCCGGCCTCCTGGGTGCGTGGGACAGCGGCTGTTGCGGCGGGACACGGGGGGGGGGGGCGTTGTCATGGTGACGGCGGCAAAATGGCGGCAGGGCGGTGGGACACCCCCCGGTAACCCCGTTCCCTCTCCCCAGTGACCGCGTTTCCCTCCCATGACCGTATTTCCCCGCCTATAACCACCTTCCCCCCCCAGGACTCGTACTATCAGCCCCGGGGGCTGGAGAAGCACACGGACAGTGTCCTGGCGCTGGTGAGGTGGGGGGCCACGGGGACCCCCCCTTAAACTCCCCTTCCTAGTGTCCCCTATGAACCCTGTATGGATCCCAGATCCCTCCCCACCATTGCCGCCTTTACCCTCCTCAGTGGACCCCAGGACTCCAATGGGAGTCTCGGGGTCCCCCCCCACCGTGGGGTGACAGGAGCCCCTCCGCCCCAGGCCTCGGTGCTCTGGTCCATCTCCTATTATGCATCACCATTGGCTGTGTTCTACCTGTACCGCAAAGGTGGGGCCAAGGGGGGGCCTGGAGGGGTCTGTGGGGTGTCAGTGTGTCAGTGTGGGGTGTCCGTGGGGTGTCAGTGGGTCACTGTGGATCAGGGTGGGGTGTCCGTGGGGTGTCAGTGGGTCACTGTGGGTCAGGGTGGGGTGTCCATGGGGTGTCAGTAGGTCACTCTATGGGTCTCACCTGTGTTTAAGCCCCATTGTGTGTTATGGGGGCTCGGGTGCTGCCCCATAGTGACCGCCCCTTTCCCCCCCCCCCAGGGCTGCTGACAATGTCCCGTGTGATCCCAATGTCCCACTGCGCTGCCACCGTGGTGCTGCTCCTGGCAGGGGTGGCCTGTCTGCGAGGTGAGGCCTTTGCGGAGGGGGGCCGCCCCTTCCCCATTGGGGGGGTCCCCAACACCCCCCATTTTTGTGTGCCTCCCCCCCAGGCATTGGCCGCTGGAGCAACCCCCAGTACGTGGAGTTCATCTCGGTGTTGGAGGACAGTCACCGCCTGGGCACCCCCGAGGTCAAGGTGGGACCGGGACCCCCCATAGGTGATGAAGAGCCCCCCCGGGTCTGAGGGTGTCTCACCCCTTGTCCCCTCCTCCCCCCATAGCGCAAACTGGCCCATTACACTTTTGACTTCAGGAGCTGGCCCATTGACTTCCGCTGGGACAGCACCGGGGTCCCCTGGTGAGCCCAAACCCCCCCTCCGGACTCCCCCATCCCATTGGCACACCCCCAGCCCACTGACACCCCCCCCCGCCATCCGCAGGGGAGGATCCCGGGATGTGCCACTGCTCCGGACCCCCCCCGGGCATCGCGGGGCCGCGCGAGGCTTCCTGGGGGCCCTGCGCAAGGTGCCCTGCAGGCTGGCCAGGTGGGCGGGGTCTGAGGTGGGCGGGATCTGAGGTGGGCGGGGCTGGGGGGGGTCTGCTCGCGTCCCCAAGGGGAGGGGTGGAGCTTCTGAACCCTGAGGCTCTGTCTGTCATTTGAGAGGGGGTGGAGCTTACGGTTGGCCACGACCCCGAAGTAAAGGGGTGGGGCTACTTCTACATGGCCACGCCCACAAAGGGTTGGGGCATCGGGCCACGCCCGCAGGGGATTGGTGGGGTGGAGGTTGTGGTCACGCCCCCAAGGGAAGGGGTAACCTCATCTGACCCCGCCCCCTTTGGGCGTGGCGTGTCCTGGCCCCGCCCTCAGCCTGCTGCTGGCGCACACGCTGGGTCGGCGGATGCTGTTCCCGGGCTCGGTGCGGCTGCTGCAGAAGGCGCTGCTGCCCTCGCTGCTGCAGGGGCAGGCTCGGCTGGTGGAGGAGGTGAGAGCACAGACACCCCTGAACACCCCCAAACAGCCCTGAAACCCCCCAAAACCACCCTGAACAGTTCCCCAAACGGCCCAAAACAGCCCTCAGCCAGCCTGAAACAGCCCCAAATTGCCCTGAAACTTCCTAAAATACTTTGAAACAGCCCAAAACGCACCCAAAACTGCCCCTGAAACACCCCAAACCACCCTGAAACATCCCAAAACACACTGAGACACCCCAAAATACCCCTAAAACACTCCTGAAACCCCCTACACCCACAGTGTGGGGGGCAGCGCGCGAAGCTCTTGGCCTGTGACGGCAACGAGATAGACACCATGTTCATCGACCGGCGCGACCGGCCTGGGCCACACGGCAACACCCTGGTGAGGAGTCTCCGGGGCGCGGTGGGACACTGTAGGGTGCTCTTGGGCACTCTGACACCCCCCTGTCTCCCCCCAGGTCATCTGCTGTGAGGGCAACGCCGGGTTCTACGAGGTCGGCTGCTTGTGTACCCCCCTGGAGGGTAGGGATGGACCCCCTCTGCCCCAAGGATGGATTCTCTGCCCTACAAATGAACTGCCTAGACCCATAAATGAACCCCCCTGCTCCACAGATGGACCCCCCAGGCCCACAGATGGGCCATAGACCCCCCCCGCCCCGCAGATGTGCTCCTCTCCACCCATGAAGAGACCCCTCAGCCCTACAGCCACCTGTAACCCAAAGGGGACCCCAAAGATGGGCTCCCTCCAGCTCCCACCCCCAGCCCCGCACACAACTCCCCCATTACTGCATGGGCTGGTCCCATCCAGGCAGGGATGAAACCATGTGGGGTTCGAGGGGGGGTGTCACCCCTTTATAGGGTCCCACTGCCCCCAGTGCACAGGGGTGACCCCACTCTCTTTTTCCCCTCGCAACAGCCGGTTACTCCGTCCTGGGCTGGAATCATCCTGGCTTTGGAGGCAGCACCGTGAGTGTGTGTGGGGAGAAATCCTGTTTTGGGGTCGGTGGGGTGTTTTGGAGTGACCCCCCCGACTCCCCCTGCACAGGGGGTGCCGCTGCCGCAGAGCGAGGCCAATGCCATGGACGTGGTGGTTCGGTTTGCGCTGCAGGAGCTGCGCTTCCCCCCCCGCAGCATCGTGATCTACGCGTGGTCCATCGGCGGCTTCACCGGTACCGGCCGCTGGGGGGGCGATGGCGGGAGATGAGAGGCACCGTGGGTGCACTGGGGGGATATGGGAGGTACTGGGTGTGCCCTGGGAGGCACTGGGGCTGCATTGGGGTGCCCTGGGGCTGTACTGGGTGTTAGTGGAGCACTGTTACCCGCAGCCACCTGGGCCGCAATGTCCTACCCAGAGCTCGGAGCGCTCGTGCTCGATGCCTCCTTCGACGACCTCGTGCCCCTGGCGCTGAAGGTGCTGCCGCGAAGCTGGGGTGAGACCTGACCCCAAAACATCCCAAACCAGCTCAAACCCCCTCCAAAACACCCATAAATCCCACAAAACACCCCAACTACACCCCAAATCCCTCCCCCCATGTCCCCCCAGGGGAGCTGGTGACTAGGACCGTGAGGGAGCATCTGAATCTCAACAATGCTGATCAGCTCTGCAGGTACTTTTTGGGATCCCTCCCCCTATGTTTGGGGATCCCCCCAATGCCCCATAGACCCCCCCATAGACCCTCATTGCAGGTACCAGGGGCCGGTGCTGTTGGTGAGGAGGACACGGGACGAGATCATCACCACAACGTGAGTCCGTTTTGGGGGACGGGGCCTGATGGAGATGGGGGGATCCCTGTGACCCCCTTCATGTCCCATTTTCCCCCCACAGGGTCCCCGATGACATTGCATCCAATAGGGGCAATGATCTCCTGCTGAAGCTGCTGCAGCACCGGTGGGGATGGGGGTCCATGGGGGCATTTGGGGGTCAGTATGGGGTTTGGGGAAGTCCATGAGGGCGTCTGACCCCTGTCGCCCCCCACAGGTACCCCAAGATCATGGCAGATGAGGGGACCCGGATTGTGCGGGAATGGCTGGAAACAGCAACACCAGCGGAGGAGAGTGAGGGACTCCATAGACCCCATTAAGCCCTATAGCCCCCCATAGACGCCCCGTAACACCCATAGACCCCATAGACATCCCATAGACCCCCAGACCCCACAGAAACCTATAGACACCCCATAGACCCCCAGACCCCATAGAACTCCGTAGACACCCCATAACATCCATAGACCTCTCATATAGACCCCATAGGCACAGATAGTTCCCCATAGCCACTCCATAGATTCCCCCCCCCCCCCCCATAGCCCACATAGACTCCATAAACTACCCATAATCCCTACAGACCCACACAGATCTCATAGACCCCCTAGACCCCAATAGCTCCCCATAGACACCCTATACCCGACATGGGGTCAGGGTGACGGGGCAGGTCACGTGACCGGTCACATGCAGGGGCGTTGGCACAGAGGTGCCCAGTGGACGAGCGCTGGTGCCACGCCGTGCTCGAGGCCTTCGCCGGGGACCGGGACCCCCCCTTCCCATGGAGCCTGGGTGAGCCAATGGGGAGCCGGGGCTCTGGGGACAGCCAATGGGGAGTCAGGGATCAGGAGAACACCCAATGGGGACACAGGGATCTGGGGCCAGCCAATGGGGAGTCAGGGCTCTGGGGAGAGCCAGTGTAGAGAGAGCAGCCATTGGGGGGTGCTGAGTCCAGCGCTGGCCCCTCCCCTTTTAACCCCCTTGCTCCCCCCCCAGGGGAGGATCTGTCGGTGGAGGAGCGGCAGCAGCTGGCGCTGTTCCTGGTGAGGGGGCGGGGCTGAGGGAGGAGGGGCACATGGGGGAGGGGCTTCCGAAGGGGATGTGGGGTAGAGGTGGGGCTTGGGGGAACAGGGTTTGGGGGGCGGGGCGGGCGGGAATAGGCACCCACCGCCCCTCCCCCCGATTGCCCCTCCCCCGCAGGCGCAGAAGCATCTCCAGAATTTCGAGGCCTCGCACTGCACCCCCCTCCCCCCCCAGGCCTTCCGCCTGCCCTGGACTCTCTGACCTCTGACCTCTTCCCCACCTTCCGGGACCCCTGCCCCCACCATTCCCCCCGCCCCTCCCCCACCCTCCCCACCCGTGCCCCTCCCTCCCCCAAATCCTTCATTAAAAACGAGGTTTTTGTTCCCAGCGTTTAATAGAGGGGGGAGGGGAGGGATTTGGAAGGGGTCGGGGGGGGTCACAGCATCTTCCTCATCAGCTCCTCAGCTTCCAGAACCTTCTGCAGCTCCGCCTCCACTTGCGCCAACTGGGGGCGGGAGAACATGGGGATGGGTCCCCCCCAAGCCCCACCGATCCCCCTCAAACCCCTCTATGACCCTCCCAGGACACCCCCAACCCCCCCCCAGGACCTCAAATTCCCCCCCTCGGTATACCCCTATTACACCCCTCCCGACCCCTCCGGCTGAGAACCCCCCCAGGACCTCCTGAAACCCCCTTTGACCCCACCCCATCATCCCCCCAAAGCCCCCTTACGAACCCCAGCCCCAGGACCCCAACCCCCCAATTACACTCATATTGGACCCCCCCATGGCCTCACCTTGGCAGCATCAGCCTCCTGCACGCTGGGGGGCACCTTGTCCACATACCCTGCCCCCCCCCGGCGCTCCCGCAGCCGCTCCATGCTCCGGGCCAGCTCCTGCCTCCGCACCCCCAGCCTTGCCAGCTCCTTGGGAGCATCCACTAGGCCCTGGGGAGGGCGGGGGGGACCCCGAAATGATGTCATCAATGGGGGATTTCCCCATAGTGACATCACCCTGGGAGGGTACCCTATAACGATGGCATGGGGTCTCACCTTGAGCAGCAGGTGGACGGAGCAGTGCTCGGAGGCGACGGCCACTGCACAGCCGGGTGGGGGGGTCTCGGGGGTGTCCCCCCCTGCCCCCCCCAGCACGTGCACGGCCCCCACCCCCCCCAGCACCCGGATGTGGGGGCTGCAGTGCCCCGCGAGTGCCGCCCAGGAGGGGTCTGGGACCTGCAGGAAGCCTGGGTAGGGGCAAAGGGGTAAATGCAACCCACGGAGCCCATAGACACATGCAGAGACCCCATAAACATGTAGAGACCCCATAGACCTCCACAGACCCCATAGACACCCATAGAGACCCCACGGACCCCATAAACACCCATAGAGACCCCACGGACCCCATAAACACCCATAGAGACCCCACAGACCCCATAGATACCCTTAGACCCCATAGACACACAGACCCATAGACACACACAGACACCCCTCCGTGGACCCCCATAGACACCTATAGCCACACATATACGACCCCATACACCCCCACAGACCCCATTAAACCCCCATTAGACCCCGTAAGACCCCTCCTTACATGGTGGACGGCCACGGGTGATGCCGTGGGTGCTGCGGAGGCTGCGCAGGGCATGCACGATGCTGAGCGTGAACTCCATGGCGGCCTCGGCCTCCTCATCCTGCCAACAGTACTGGGGGGGGGGCACAAATGGGGGGGTCAGACACCCCAGTGACACCCATTGCCCACAGACACCCCCATTGACACCCCTCACTGCCCCCCCCCCCCCCATTGCCCTCCACTGCCCCATTACCTGTCGGGGCTCGGGGAAAGGGCAGACACAGATGCTGGGGGCCAGGGGGGGCGCGGGGGACGCAGGGGGGGGCAGCCGCTGCCACAGCTCCTCGCTCAGGAAGGGCATGAAGGGGGCAAGGAGCCGGAGCCCCGCGTCCAGGCACGTGTGGAGAGTGTCCCGCACCGCGAGCGCCGCGGCCTCCGCGTCCACTGCATCCACTGCGTCCACTGCATCCGCTGCGTCCCCCTCTGCGGCCCCATCAGCATCTATGGGGGGGTCATCAGGGTCCCCCCCACCCACGGGGTCTGAGGCAGCGGCTGCTCGAGCCAGAACCGGCTTCACGCACTCCTGAATGATGGAGAGAGATGGAGACTGCATGGACCCACATCCCATAACCCATATCCGATACCCACTACCCACATCCATTACCCCATATACCCCATATTTCACACCCCATATCCCATATACAATACCCCACATCCCATACCCCATATACCCCATATACCCCATATCCCATACACCCCATATCCCATACTCCATATCCCATATACCTCATATCCCATATCCCGTACCCCATACACCCCATATACCCCACACCTTGCAGCCCCATCCCATACCAGGTACACGTCACAGAGCTCGTACACCCAGAACCGATGTACTGCCGTGGTGGCTCCAGGGAAGTCAAACTCCTCCATTGCAGTGCACACAGCCCACACGGTGCGGCTCAGGCGGCTCCGGACCCACCGCTCAGCCAGACCCGGCTGGCCCCGCACCTGCCCCACACATGGGGGAAAGATCCACAAGTGGGGATCAGAGCCATAACTCGGGTCCCCAGTGGTACAAATGGAGTCCCAGCCCCTCAAGTGCCCCTTTCCCCATACCTGGAGGTCAGGGGGGGGGTGGTAGCTGCCCCCCAGCGCCTGCAGCACGAACCGGGCCCCGTTCCACACCTTGTTACAGAAGTGCCGGTACCCGAGAACCCGCATCACATCCAGGTTGATGTCCCGGCCTGGGAATATGGGATATGGGGTATGGAATATGGGGTATGAGATATGGGATACAGGGTATGAGATATGGGACATGGGGTATGGGACATGGATCCTACCCTGGGCTGTGTAAGCACACAGAGCAAAGCGCAGCGCGTCCGTCCCACACTCTGGAATCCCATTGGGGAAGTCACGTTTCTGCAGGGGGTTCCCATAGGAAGGGGTCACAATAAACCCCCCATCACTCTCCCTCCCAGCCCCACAAGTGCCCCCCTACCTGCCCCTCCCGCGCCCGCTGCAGCTCCGCAGGCTCCAGGTTGCTGTTCTCCAACTGCTCATGCAGCCCCTGCAGGGGACACAGGACACTGGTGGGGACCCCCATACACCCCCAGAGACCCCCATAGACACCCCATAGACACTCCATGAACTGCCCACAGACCCCCACAGACCCCCCACAGACTCCCCATAGTCCCCCCCACACCTGCAGGGAGATCCCATGGATCACATCCAGGGGGTCGATGACGTTCCCGAGGGATTTGCTCATCTTCCTCCCGTGTGCATCCCGCACGATGGCATGGAGGTAAACCTGGAAAAGGGATGGGGATGGGATAATGGAGTCTGGTGTGTTTCAGGATGGTTTCGGGGTGGTTTTGGGGTGGTTTTGGCCACACCTCACGGAACGGCAGCCGTCCAGTCAGCGCCAGCCCCAGCATCACCATCCGCGCCACCCAGAAGAAGAGGATGTCGTGTCCCGTCTCCAGCAGCGTTCCTGGGTAGAACACGTCCAGGTCCTCGCTCTGTGGGTGGAAACAAGGGTCAGGGACCCAAAACACCCAAAAAAACCCCAAAAAGGCCCCACCCCCCCCCATTGCTGCTCACTGGTTCGGGCCACCCGAAGATGGAGAACGGGAAGAGGCCGGAGGAGAACCAAGTGTCCAGAACGTCCTCATCTGCAGTGGGGGTACAGGTTATGGGAAGTAACAGAGACCCACCTGCTGACCCATTGCGCTCATTGCCCTCCCTTGCCCCCAGTGCCCCCATTACCCCCACTGCCCCCCATTACCCCCCATTCTGACCCTGCCGCAAGGTCACTTTCTCTGGGGCCACCCTGAAGCGTTTCGCTGCCTTCTCTCGAGCCTCATCCTCGGTTCTGCCGCTGACCCAGAACTTCCCTTCCCCGTCCTGCAGAGACCCATAAAGTGACCCATAATGCCCCATAGAGCCCCACAGAAACATAGAAACAGATAGAGCCCCGTAGAGACACACAGCGGGACCCACAGAGTGACCTATGAACCCGTCAATGGACCCACAGATGACCCCCAGCATCAGCCCCCTCCATGCTTCCAGCCCCAGAGCAAAGGGTCCCATCTCTCCCCTCCAGTCCCCTGATCCACTGCAGCCCCCAACAGCCCCCCCTCCAGCTCCATAGCACCCCCCATACCCCTAGCACCACCCAGTCCCTCTCCAGCCCCACTCATAGAGCCCCCCAGCCCCATAGAAACCCACAGAAGCCCCAAAACACGCCCCCCAGCCCCATAGCACCCCAGCCCCACACTGACCTTGCCAGGGGGGATGCTGGGGTCGTCGACGGTGACGAAGTAGGCGGGGATGCGATGGCCCCACCAGAGCTGGCGGGAGATGCACCAGTCCCTGCGGGGGGGGGGGGACGTTGGGGGCAGCCCCACGGCGGGGGGGCACTATGGGATCCTCATAGGGCTGTGGGCAGGGCCTTCCCCCCCAAAGCAGTATGGGGCAGGTTCACTTTGGCTCTATGGGTCAGTGCTATGGGCCAGCAATATGGGTCACTATCAGTCAGGTCTATGGTTCAGCTCTATGGGCTGCCAAGGATCAGGACTATGGGTCATGCTATAGGTCACACTATGGGTCACGCTGTGGGCTGGGTGTGGCTTGTGCTATGGATCACGCTAAGGGTTGGGCTACGGGTTGGGTGCGGGTCAGGGCTATGGCTCACGCTATGGGTCACTGTGGGTGTCTATGGGTCGCAGTGGGGCACTCACCGGATGTTGTCCATCCACTGCAGCCAGGTGCGGGTGTGCGTGGGGGGGCGCAGGCGGAGCTCCCCTCCCCGCACGACGGCCGCGGCCGCCGCAGCCAGAGCGGAGCAGCGCAGGAACCACTGCGGGCGCAGCACCGGCTCCAGCACGTCCCGGGACCGGCTGGGGGGCAGAAACCCATTGACACCACATAGGGACCCCGTAGAGACGCCATAGAGACCCATAGAGACCCCATAGAGACCCATAGGGACCCACTGACACCCCATAGAGACCCAAAGGGACCCCATAGAGACCCCATAGAGAACCATAGAAACCCATAGGGACCCCATAGAGACCCACAGAGACCCCATAGAGACCACATAAAGACCCATGGGGACCCTATACATCCCACAGACCCCCTGCACCCACCTGCAGATGGGGACCACCATGGGGTTCTCAGTGACTCCCCGGAACAGCCCCAGCTCCTTCAGCGCCTCCATCACCGCGGTGCGGGCCTGGAAACGTGGCATCCCCTGTGGGGACACAGAGCCCCATGGAGACCCATAGAGCCCACAGAGCCCCACAGAGCCCCATAGAGCCCCATAGCATCCCCTGGGGTGCCCCCACGCACCAGGAAGGGGGGGGGCACATCCTGCAGCCGCCCCTCATCGTCCAGAATGCAGGGAGAGGGCAGGTGGTGCCGCTGCCCCACCTCGAAGTCAGTGGCATCATGTCCAGGGGTGACCTTGACCGCGCCTGGGTGGGAGATGAGGCCCCACATAGAGCCCCATAGACCTCCATAGATCCCCCCAGAGAGCCCCACAGAGACCCATAGAGACCCATAGACTTCCACAGACCCCCCATAAAGCCCCAGAGAGCGCCACAGAGACCCATAGACCTCCACAGACCCCCCCGAGAGCCCCATAGACCTCCACAGACCCCCCATAGAGCCCCATAGATCTCCATAGATCCCCCCATAGAGCCCCACAGAGACCCATAGAGACCCATAGACCTCCACAGACCCCCCATAAAGCCCCAGAGAGCGCCACAGAGACCCACAGACCTCCACAGACCCCCCATAGAGCCCCACAGACCTCCACAGACCCCCCCCCATAGAGCCCCATAGACCTCCATAGACCCCCTCATAGAGCCCCACAGAGACCCATAGAGACCCATAGACCTCCACAGACCCCCCATAAAGCCCCAGAGAGCGTCACAGAGACCCACAGACCTCCACAGATCCCCCATAGAGCCCCATAGACCTCCACAGACCCCCCATAGAGCCCCATAGACCTCCACAGACCCCCCATAGAGCCCCATAGACCTCCATAGACCCCCCCCATAGAGCCCCACAGACCACCACAGACCCCTCACCGGTGCCGAACTGGGGGTCCACGAAGGGGTCGTGCAGCACCGGGAGTCTCTGGCCCGTGAATGGGTGAAGGACATAACGGCCACGGAGGTGCTGGGGAGGGATGGGGAGGGCGGGGCTTGTCTCGAAATGGCCACGCCCACTCCATAGACACAAACCCCGCCCCCTATGGATGAAGCTATGCCCCATTGCCTAAAGTCATGCCCCCATTAGCTGAAGTCACGCAGCCATTGGCTGAAGCTATGCCCCCATTAGCTGAAGTCACGCAGCCATTGGCTGAAGCTATGCCCCATTGGCTGAAGTCACGCAGCCATTGGCTGAAGCTATGTCCCCACTGGCTGAAGTCACACAGCCATTGGCTGAAGCCCCCCCCCGCCTAAGCCCCGCCCCTCACCGTGTACCGCGGGTCCTCGGGGTGCACGGCCACCGCCACGTCCCCCAGCATCGTCTCCAGCCGCGTGGTTGCCACCACCAGCTCCTGCCCCTCCCCTGCAGGGCCAGACCCACACATCAGGCGCTATGGGGCAGCCCCACTGCTGCCCCCCTCCATGTGCTTCTCAGCCCCTATGGGGCCTACCCCACAGATTCCCCCCCCCCCATGGTTCTCCCCCCCATAGATACCCCACCCCCTCCATGGGTCCTCCAACCCCTTTGGGTCACCCACCCATAGTCAGCCCCCTATAAGTCCTCCACCCCCTATGGGTCTCCCCACACGTACATCCCCCCATGGGTCCTGCATCTCCTACGTGTCCCACCCCATAGATACCCCACCCCTTATGGGTCCCCCCCACAGAGACCCCCCTATGGGTCCCCTCTCACCGCTGCCCTCCAGGGGGTAGGCGAAGGCCACCAGGACCCCGAACTCAACCGGCTCCTCATAGCCTGGAACCCGCAGCAGCGTCCGGCCCGAGAGCTCCCGCTTCTCCACCTATGGACCCCATAGGGACCCATAGGGACTCACAGAGACCCACAGAGACCCACGGGCCCCATAGCCCCTATGTTACCTCTATATCAGATATAGCTGAGCGCAGGGCACAGCTCCAATGCACCATCCGGGTGCTGCGATAGATCAGGCCCTGCTCGTGGAGCCGCACAAAGGCCTCACACACGGCGCGGCTCATCTTCTGTGGGGCACAGGGGGTCAGGCACAGCGCCCCATAGACAATCATAAACACCCACACAGACCCCCACAGACCCCCCAGAGAGCCCCTCATAGACACCCCATAGACCCCGTCAGCCCCACAGACCCTGCCCCCAGATGCACAGATCCGTCCCCCAGCCCCATAGACCCACATGGACCACAGAGACCCCCCAGCCCCATAGATCTCCTCACAGGGTCCATGGTGAAACAGGCCCGGTCCCAGTCCATGGAGGCCCCCAACTGCCGGAGCTGCTGATAGATGCGGTCACCCTTCCTGCGAGAGACGGCAGCCATGGGGTGGTTGTGGGGCTGGGGGCACTACAGGGCTGGGGGTGGCTGTAGGGCACCATAAGTATTGGCCACAGGGCAGCCATGGGGCAGTGCTACGGGGCACGCTATGGGCACGCCATGGGTCAGTGCTATGGGTCAGACCATGGGTTGCTGTAGGGCAGCAATGCGTCTCTACAGGTCGCTGTGGGTCACTCACTCTTGCTTCCATGCCCACACCTCCTGCAGGAAGCGCTCGCGGCCGAGCTGGTGGCGCGTGAGGCCCCGCGTGCGCCAGAGCCGCCGCTCCACAACCACCTGCGTGGCGATGCCGGCGTGGTCGCAGCCCGGGTTCCACAGCGTCGTCAGCCCCCGCATGCGCTGCCTGCGGGGAGAGAGAGGCACGCGTGGGGCGGGCGCCGCGGGTCCCTACGGGTCCTGCTGTGGGGCTCTGCGGGGCGCTATGGGGCTCACCACCGCGCGAGGCTGTCCTGGATGGCGCTGGTGAGCGCGTGGCCCAGGTGCAGGGCTCCGGTGACGTTGGGGGGGGGGACGCACATCATGAACACCCCCCGCGGGTTGGGCTCCGAGACGCGGCTCCGCTGCGGCACAGGGACCCTCGCACCAGGGCCCGCGTGAGGACCCCTCCCCCCCGGCACGGGGCCCCCGTGGGCTCACCCCGTACTCCGGCTTGAAGAAGCCCTCCTGCTCCCACCAGCTGTACCAGGCGGCCTCCACGTAGCGCGGGCTGTAGGAGGGGGGCAGCGGCACCGACACATCTGTGGGGACAGGGGGTATGGGGTGTGGGGCATGGGGTGTGGGATATGGGGTGTGGGGTATGGGGTGTGGGATGTGGGGTATGGGGTGTGGGATATGGGGTGTGGGATATGGGGTATGGGGTGTGGGGTATGGGGTGTGGGATATGGGGTGTGGGATATGGGGTGTGGGGTATGGGGTGTGGGGTGTGGGATATGGGGTGTGGAATATGGGGTGTGGGTATGGGGTGTGGGATATGGGATATGGGGTATAGGATATGAGATATGGGGTGTGGGATATGGCATAGGGGGGTTGGGATATGGGATATGGGGTGTGGGATATGGGATATGGGGTATAGGATATGAGATATGGGGTGTGGGATATGGGATATGGGGTATGGGGTGTGGGATATGGGATACGGGGTGTGGGATATGGGATACGGGTTGTGGGATAGGGGGTGTGGGATATGGGATACGGGGTGTAGGATATGGGGTGTGAAACATGGGGTGTGGGATATGGGATATGAAGTATGGAATATGGGATATGGGGTATGGATTATGGGATACTGGGTGTGGGATATGGGATATGAGGTATGGAATATGGGGTGTGGGACATGGGTGCTCCCCTTCACCTTTCTTCTGCCCCGGGGGGGTCTCCAAGTCATAGGTCACTACCCCAGGGGGGCGGCGCTGCCGGCGGGAGGGTGGAGCCTGTGGAGACCACGTGACTTGTGAGACCCACATGGATCCTCAGAGACCTGCCATGGGTCAGCTCCTCTACGGGTCTCTATGGGTCGCTCTATGGGTCTCCCCTCACCTGCTGCTCCCGGATCTTCTCCTGTTTCTGTTGGAATTTCTCCAGTTTCTCCCGTTTTTTCGCCTCCTTCTTCAGCTGCGCCGCGCTCTTGGCTGGGGCAGGAGCAGCCTGACCCACAGCAGCCTGACCCATAGCAGGCTGACCCATATCATCCTGTTCCACAGCATCCTGCCCCACAGGGTACAGCTCCAGGGTTCCCAGGTCCACTGTGGAAACAACTAAGTTGCATCTCCAGCCCAATTCACCCCCAGCCCCACACCCACCCCATGGCACTCACGCTGTGGGGCAGAGGCCTCGTCCCCACACAGCCCCACATCTCCCAGCACTTCACGGAACTGGGGCAGCCGCACACAGGTCTTGAACCAGCGACTGACGCTGGGGACAGTGGCAACGGTGGCGGCATCCAGGACCTTGGACATAAACATGGATGTGGGTATGGGATATGGGGTATAGCATATAGGATGCAAGAATATGGGATATGGGGAATGGGATACAGGGATATGGGATACAGGGGTATGGGGTATGGGATAGGAGGTACGGGATAGGGGGTATGGGATATGTGAAATGGGATATAGGCTATGGGATACAAGGATAGAGGATATGGGATATGGCATACAGAATATGGGATACAGGAATATGGGATATGAGGTATGGGATATAGAATATGGGATATGTGATATGGGATACAGAGACATAGGATATGGGGTATATAATATGGGATACAGGGATATGAGATATGGGATATAGAATATGGGATATGTGATATGGGATACAGGGATACAGGATATGGGTATGGGGTATGTAATATGGGATACAGGGATATGGGACATGGGGCCTGGGGTCACTCACGCGCTGGCAGGGCCCCAGCAGGGCGCAGGTCACGGTCACATCGGCCAAGGTGACCCCATCGCCCACCAGGAACGTGCGGTCCCGGAGGTGGGAATCGAGGGCCCGGAGAGCGCGGAGCAGCTCCTGGTGCGCCCGTGCCCGGGCCTGCAGGGACAGAGACACGGAGCCCCATAGAGACCCCACAGAATCCCACAGCACCCCACAGAGACCCCATAGTGCCCCACAGAGATCCCACAGAGACCCTACAGCGCCCCATAGAGACCCTATAGTGCCCCAGAGAGACCCCAGAGCTCCCCATAGAGACCCTATAACGCCCCGCAGAGACTGACAGACCCCACAGACCCCTCACAGAGCCCCACAGACCCCCCATATCCCCAGAGTCCCCCACAGACATCCCACAGAGCCCCACAGACCCCCCATATCCCCAGAGTCCCCCACAGACATCCCACAGAGCCCCACAGACCCCCCATATCCCCAGAGTCCCCCACAGAGCCCCACAGACCCCCCATATCCCCAGAGTCCCCCACAGACATCCCACAGCCCCCCCCGGCCCCTCGCCGTTACCTGCGCGCTCCCCCCCGCCGCGATGGTCGCGGCCGGCGCGATCTCTCGCTCGGCGAAGCTCACCCATTGGCGGACGAGCGCGCGCGGGGCGGGGCCGCTCCCCCCGAGCAGCGCCGGGGGGCTCAGGAAGAGCGCGGCGGGGCCCGGCCCGCGCAGCAGCGCCCCCTGCGGGGTGCGCAGAGCAGGCCCCGCTCCGGAGCGCACCACGCGCAGCGCGGGGGGGGGCGGCCCCGCAAAGCGAGCCGCGATCAGCACCCGGCGCGAGCCCGCGTCCGCGGGGGGGGGAGGCAGCAGCAGCAGCGCGGGGGGAGCCGGCGGGGACATCGCTGGGGGAGGGGGGGAAGGGTTAATGGGGGGTACGGGGGTACTTGTGGGGCTGGAGGGGGTAAGGGGGGGTACGGGGGTACCTGTGGGGCTGGAGGGGTTAATGGGGGTACGGGGGTACTTGTGGGGCTGGAGGGGGTAAGGGGGGGTACGGGGGTACTTGTGGGGCTGGAGGGGGTAATGGGGGTACGGGGGTACTTGTGGGGCTGGAGGGGGTAAGGGGGGGTACGGGGGTACTTGTGGGGCTGGAGGGGGTAAGGGGGGGTACGGGGGTACTTGTGGGGCTGGAGGGGGTAAGGGGGGGTACGGGGGTACTTGTGGGGCTGGAGGGGGTAAGGGGGGGTACGGGGGTACTTGTGGGGCTGGGGGGGACTTATGGGGCTGGAGGGGTTAATGGGGGGTATGGGGGTACTTGGGGGGCTGGGGGGGACTTATGGGGCTGGAGGGGTTAATGGGGGGTATGGGGGTACTTGGGGGGGCTGGAGGGGTCCTGGGGGAGCCCTTGGGGGACAGAAAGAACCGGGGGGGGGGGGAGAAAACGTGGGGGCTGCGGGGTCCTCATGGGTCTGAGGGGCACCAGAGTGTGGGATCTGGGGCCTTGGGGGTACTTGTGGGGCAGAAGGTTCCGGGGGAGACAATGCGGGTACCGAAGGGGGGCACTTGGAGGTCTGGAAGCGCTGGGGGGAGGGGGGAGTGTCACCCGGTGGTGTCACGTGGTCCCAGTGTGTTTCCCCCCCCCCATCCCCGGTACCTGTGGCTGAAGCGGCGGCGGCGGCGGCGGGGAGGAGCCACGTGGGGCAGGGTGACGGGCGCACGCACGGGACGCCACCCTCCCATTGGCTACCGCTGACGGAATGGGCGGGGCTCCCTCAACCGACGGAGGCGGGGAAAGCAAAGCGGTGTCGCGACGCCCGCAGCGCCCCCTGGCGCCTGAGGGGTATAACACCCCCCGCCATTAACAATAAAACGGGGCTTTGGGGAGCCCCAAATCCACTCGAAACCGCCCCAAAATCATCCCACCCCCAGCGCACACACACACACAGACACACAGAGCGGGCATCGTGTTTATTGAGGGGGCGTTGGGTGTCTTAGTGGGGTGTGGGGTATTTTAGGGCCATTTTGGGCTGGTCTGGGGGGGTTCCAGCCGCAATCACTGCTTCTGCTGCAGCGCCTCCTTGCGGGCCGCGTCCTGCAGCAGCTGCGTGTCCACCTCGTCCGCCGGGAGCTGCACGTAGCGAACCACGGAGCCCCGGATGAAGCAGTTCTTGACCGACAGCTGGGGGGGCGCCAGAGACACCATGGAGACCCCATAGGGACACATAGAGACCCCATATGGACCCCTAGGGGCACCCCTGGACCCTGTGTTTGGGTGAGAGACCCCAGGACCACCCCCAGACCACCTCCAGTATCCAAGTGGGGATGCACCCAGGGACCCCCCCAGACCCTATAGAGAAAAATAGAGGCCCATAGAGACACAAAGACCCCCAAAAACTCCAGAGAGACCACATGGACCCCCCATAGGCCCCACGCACCCTTCTTAACCTCCTGTCCCTCCCGATAATCCCCTCATAGCCCCCATGGAGGGGGCCCCTCACCATGTGCGGGTACTTCTCGGGGTCTGTGACGCTGATGTCCGTCAGCTTAATGTTGAGGTACTGGGGGGGGGGGGGGTGTTAGAGACATCATAGATCCCCCCAGCCCAACAGATACCCCCACTGACCCTCCAGAGCCCCACAGATACCCTCCAGAGCCCCCAGGATGTCCCCAGAGCCCCATAGATGCCCCCGGAGTGCTCTTCAGAGCACCACAGATGCCCCCAGAGCCTCACAGATTTCCCCAGAGCCCCATAGATGCCCTCAGAGTCCCCCCAAGAGCCCCACGGGTGCCCCCTCCCTGCCCCACAGCCCCCCATACCTGATCCACTGAGTGCAGGGTCCCACAGATGCTGCAGAGAGAAACAGGAGCTCAGGGGGACTCAGATGTGGGGCTCTACAGAGGGGACTGGGCTGGGGAGCCTATAGGAGGCTGTTCATGGGGGCTATAGGGAGTTATGGGGGGGATGGGGGGCTATGGGGTGTCCATAGGGCGTCCATGGGGTCTCTATGGGTCCGTGCTCACCTGAGATCGTTCTTGAGCTCCACCACCACGTCCTTCCCCACCAGGGACTTAAAGAAGGAGTAGAAGAGCTGCGGGGGGGGTCACCGGGAGGTCACCGCGGGGTCACGACCCCCCCCCCCCCCCCCCGTTCCCCCCGGTCCCGCTCTCACCATCACGGCCGCTGCGGAGCCTCCCCCCCACCCAACCTCCCGCCAGCCGCGCGCCCCGCCCCCTTCCGCTGCCGGGGACACGCCCACTTCCCGCTTTGACCACGCCCCGTCTCCCGCCGCTGTGGCCACGCCCCCTTTTCCCGCCCCTCCGTGGCCACGCTCTCTTCCTCCGAGGCCACGCCTCTCCGGACGCGGGGGCAGCGCGGGAAGTGACTCACCCGCCCCCCTCCTCGGGAGAAGGGCAAAGGTCAAGAGGAGGGGCCCCGGGGGGGGGAACACCCGCACGTGTGTCACGTGTCACGTGTGTGCCCCGTATCACATGTCACACATGTGACACATGTCACGCATGTCACACATGTCACACATATCATACATGTACACATGCCCTCCCCATAACTCCCCATGGCCCATGTGTGACATACATGTGCAACATGTACCCCATGTCCCGTGCCCCACATCTCATGTCCCATGTCCCACGTCCCACATCCCGTGTCCCACGTCCCGTGTCCCGTGTCCCTCCCATCCCGCACATCCCACGCTGGGCAGGACCCGGGTGGGGACGGACCGGGCCGACCGGCCCCGTGGTGGCCCCGTCAGCGGCCCCGTCACCCTCCTGTCACCCATCACTGTCACCAGCACTGGCCCCAGCTCCCGCCATGGGCATTTAAGGGAAGCCCCACGGTCCCACAGCACCCACAGGACCTTCAGGTGAGCAGGGACATGGGGCAGGGGAATACAGGGATATAGGGATATGGGATACGGGATGTGGGACATGGGGTGCGGGTCTGACCCCCATGTCCCCCGCTATGGACTAGGATGTGTTCCGGTGCTCAGTGTCTGGTGAATCTCCTGCGCTGGATCTGGGGCATTGTACGGCGCCTCTGGGGAGGGCACGGAGGTGAGTGGTACCCATGGGGGGGTATGGATCCCATGGGGGGGTATGGATCCCATGGAGGGGTATGCATCCCATGGGGGGGGGGTATGGATCCCATGGAGGGGTATGGATCCCATGGGGGGGGTATGGATCCCATGGGGGGATATGGATCCCATGGGGGGGTATGGATCCCATAAGGGGTATGGATCCCATGGGGGGGTATGGATCCCATAAGGGGTATGGATCCCATGGAGGGGTATGGATCCCATGGGGGGGGTATGGATCCCATGGGGGGGGTATGGATCCCATGGGGGGATATGGATCCCATGGGGGGGGATGGATCCCATAAGGGGTATGGATCCCATGGAGGGGTATGGATCCCATGGGGGGTATGGATCCCATGGAGGGGTATGGATCCCATGGGGGGGGTATGGATCCCATGGGGGGATATGGATCCCATGGGGGGGGATGGATCCCATAAGGGGTATGGATCCCATGGGGGGCGGTGGCACCCATAGGGGGGACACCATGGGGGGGGTCAAGGTCACCGCTGACCCTTCCCCCTTTCTCTCTCCCCCCACACACAGTGACCCCCCCGCCTCCCCCTGCAGCTGAAAGAAGGACACTGGTGCCGGACAAAGAGGACTGAGCCCGCCCCCCCGGACCTGACCCCCCCCAATGGGGATCTTGAACCCCTCCATAGAGACCCTGAACTCCACTGGGAGCACTCCAGGCAATAAATACCCTTGAAGCCACGTCCATGTCTGTCTGTGTGGGAAATGGGGATCCTCATCCCCATCCTCATCTTCATCCCATCCCCATCCTTGTCCCCATCTCATCCTCATCCCCATCCCATACTCATCCCCATCCTCATCGCCATCTCATCCTCATCCCCATCCCATACTCATCCCCATCCTCATCGCCATCTCATCCTCATCCCCATCCCCATCCCATACTCATCCCCATCCTCATCCCCATCCAATCCTCATCCCATCCCCACCCTACCCTCCACCTCATCCTCATCACCTCCCCATGATGGCCATCATCACCCCATGGCAATGGGGGGCAATGGGAGGCAATGGGACGAGGACCCCTTGGAGATGCCCATAGATGGGGCTGGAGTGCCACCCTCTCTATTATCAATGCCAGGAAGATATCAATTAGCTCTAATGACCCTGATGAGCCGCACCCGGCTCCTCCATGACTCATTCCCTGCCTGATCCTGGCTCTGCCCCATCCCTGTGGATCCACCCCATGTTCAGTTGTTCCCACGTTCCATGGACATCAGGAAGAGTCTTGAGGCAAACCCAATCCCGACTCCAATCTGTTTCCCACCCTTTGCATCCCATTTGCCCATTGAACTGGTTGCACTGGGCTGGGGATAGGGCTGCGATCAGGATCCCACCCGGGATCCCGGCTCCCGGTGGATGCTCCAGGGAACCCCTGGAGGAAAACCCCCCAAAACTCCCGTTTTTGCAGCATGATGGGAATAAATGTGTGGGTTTGGGATAAAATTAGGGGAAAACGGGATCATCTGGGGCTTGGTAGGAGAGAAGCGGCAGGAGCCGCTGCTCCCACGAGGGGGCTCCCGCTCTCCATAGACCCCGCTTTTCCCTGGGATGTCAAACCTCACCTGGATTGGGAAGAACGCACATCAATGGCCTCGAATTCCATTGGGAATGGCGCTGTTAACCCAGTCCTCGCCTCCAGCCAGGAAAACGTTTAAGATAGTGTGAAAACGTTCCAGGAGACCCCAGATCAGTGCACGAATTCCCATGTCATCCCAGTTCCCGTGCTCCTGGTGCCTGGAAAAGTTGGATTTCAGATAATAATCGGAACAATTGGATATTATGATTAATATCCCATTAATACGGGTCTGAGGGAGATGGTTGCCTTAGGAGGGGATAAGGGATAAAATGGAATAAATGAGATAAATAGGATAAAATGGAATAGGATAAATGGAATCCACAGGATAAAGCAGAATGTTTTAACTTCCAAACGTTGCTCCTAATGCCCTTCCCAAGAGCTGGCATCTGCCCCAGGGTAAAGGAAGTAAATGGGAAGAACTGGGACACTTTATCCTTGGAAACCTTCTGAGCATCCCTGGTTATTCCTCCCTCCATCCCGATTTATTCCTCTATCCCCATCTGCATCCTCTGCTCCATCTCGTCCCCATAGGGGCAAATAAGCCCCTATTGATTGGATAAATCTCTAATGATCCGTATGGATTTGAGCCGGGGGAGGGTAGAGGGATGGGGCGGAAGGTTGATCCTTGGGGCTGGGGTGGGGGGTAGGAAGGGGTTAAGGTCCCAGTCCCTTAGGAAAAGCCATCGGGAAGCTGCTGGGTTTGGAACAATGGGAGGAATAGCCCGGATGGCAGTTCTACCCCCTGCGGGGTGCAGGGGAGAAACCCCCCTGATCCCAACCTGAAGCCCCATTGGTGCTGCGATTCCCGGCGCCGGGAATGGGATCCTGGGTCAGCCATCACTTGGCATGTGCTGAGGTCCCATCCGCGCAGCTCCATTGGTGCTGCGCTTCCTGGGATACTTTGGTTGGAGCATCCCACACTTTATTCTTAGCCGAGCCCTCGGTCCATCCTGAGGCCGGGAATGGGCTCAGGGCTGCGGATGCTCCACCCTGGGACAGCCCCGGGGCTTTTCCAGCTGAATGGGATGTATGGATGGGCCATCAGGAGCCGCTGATCAGGAAGGGGGGGTGTGGGGGTGTGGGGGGGGTGGGGTGGGGGGAATGTTGATTCCCCTGGGAAAAGGAGTTTTTCCATAGAAATGGGCAATTGGAGCTCGTATTCCCCGTTTTTGACCCGATTTCTCCCGGGTTTGATCCTTTTCCCGTGCTGGTCCCTTCTCCCTGCTTCCCAGTGGGTTTGGTCCCCAGGGGTGTGGTGGCTGGACCTGGATCCGCAGGGATGAGCATCTCCAGGACCCGGTTCCCCAGGGATGCGCATCTCAGGTCCCAGTGCCCCAGGGATAAGCGTCTGGTTAAAAGGGGAGTAAAAGCGGGATAAGAAAGGGAAACGACGGGATAAAAAAGGAGGGAAAGAGGGAAAATCAGTGGGAAAAGGGGGGGGGGGAAGGTGAGACTCTCGGAAAAGGCGTTTTCCGCCCCAAAGCCGGTGGGGGGTGGGTGGCTCCCGCCGGGTCCCTCCCCCCGTCCAGGCCATGGCCGCGCTGGAGCGGGCCCAGGTACGGGGCGTCCGGAGCCGCGTTAATTCCGCGCCTTCTCCCGCGTTTGTCCCGTTCCTTCCGCGTTAATTCCCGTTCGATTCACTCCGGGAATAGCGCAAAACCGCGCTTTCTGGTGGGAACTCGTCGGGATTCGTTCGAGTTCGCACCTTTGGGTCGGGTCGATTCGGATGGGTTCGAGTTCTGGGAAGAAATCTCGTTTGTTCCTCTTTTAACTTCAGTTTTTCGGGTTTAGTTTTAATCTGAGTTTAATTATTTGGGGGGGGGGGTTAATTCATCATTTTTTAAAAAATTTGGGTCTTCGGGGCTTGGTGGAGTCTTTTTAATTTTAATTTTTTTATAATTTGGTCCTTTGGGGGCTTTTTTTTTTGTTTGGTCTTTGGTTCTTTCCAGGTTTGGGGTTTTTGGTTTTTTTTTTGGTCATTAGGACTTTTAAAATTTATTTTAATTCTTTTTCATTATTATTATTTTTGCTTAAAACGATTTTTTAAATTTTGATTTTGTGGGCTTTTTTTTCTTTTTTCCTTTCTTAAAAATCATTTTTTTGGGCTTTTTGGTGTGGGGGTTGTGGGGGTTTTGTGCATTTCTCTTCCCTTTCCCCTCTCTGCCGGTTACGATTGCTCCCGGTTTCATTCCGGAGCTCTCCCCACATCCCTGTCCCCATCTCCCCTCAGGTGCCGGAGGCGCTGCTGGAGGTCACGATTCCCACCTCCATCCCCAGCGCGGAGCAGCCGGGTCCTTCCTGCGCCCCAGCCCCGCCAGGTAGGAACGCCCCCCCCCCCCCCAAAAAAAAAAAAAAAGGCTGAAATTGCCCCCAAAAGGGTTAAAATTGCCCTCAGAAGAGCTAAAACTGCCCCCAAAAAGTTAACAGGGACGATCTCTGGTGGGATGGGGGTGTCCTAGAGGGATGGGGGGGGTGGTCCTACCTGGACCCAGACCCACAGCGCCCTCTCCTGACGGCTCCTGGCCGCTGCAACGGGACTCTTGGGGGGGGGGGGGGGGGGCGGGGCGCGGGATGGAGAAGGCTCCAGGTCTCTTCCAGCCGGGAAACAGGAGCTGTGGGATCAAGGTGAGAACTGGACATCCAGAGCTCTTGGTGGGATGGGGAACAAAGCTTCGAGGTACCTGCTGGTTGTTGAGCTGCTGCACAAGGGTGGCATCACTGCTTCTGCTCTTCCAGGTGTTATCTCTGGGGTTTTCCAGCCCTCCCTGAGTGTTCCCAGACGGACAATCTCCACCTTTCCCCTGCTTTTGGTCTCAGGGCTGGTCTCTTTCCTTATTCTTTGAGAAGCCTTCTCCATCACCTTGTAGGCACACCCCACATATCCCGCCCCCCCCCCCCCCCCCCAGGAATTCCCTCCCCGGGAGACCTGGATTCTCCTTTTCTTCCCAAAGAGGGCTGAGGGTCAATGCCTCCTGATGGTCACTGCCCACCCATTGCCATCAACCTTCACAGGCTTCAACGTGTACAACCCGGCCCTGCTGCAGCAAGGGGAGGACATTTGGATCCCGGGAATCCCGAGCTCCGAGGAGGAGGAGGAGGAAAGGGCCAGACCCCTTCTGATGCTGTGGTCCAGAAGCAGGAAGCAGTGGAGGAGCTGTTGGGATGTCGGAAGGTCCTCTGCATCCGTCACATCCTCAGGTAAAGGACCTGGGGGGGTTGGGTGCTTCAATCCATCCTTTCCCAAGGGTGGATTCTCTTTATCCTTTGGGTGCTTCTCCCCATCCATCCTCAAGGGCAGATTCCCGTTATGCTCTGCCTTATCCCAGCAGATGATGGATGGACAAGCGACACTAAAGAAGACAGCTCCTACGGAGACGATGGCAGGATGATGAAGAGATCCAAAGGCAGCATCTCCGTGGGCTGCAAGCCCCATGGGAGGAGATCATCTTCATCCGGCTACAACAGGAGGAAACCTTATCCCAAGACACCGCCAGAGCAGCACAAGTGCGGGAAGTGTGGGAAAAGCTTCAGCCGCGGCTCATCCCTCATCCGGCACCAGCGGGTCCATGTTGGGGAGAAGCCCTTCACGTGCTACATCTGCAGGAGCAGCTTCGCCTGCAGCTTCATGCTGCAGGACCATCAGCAGAGCCAGTGCCAGAGGAAGCCCCACAAGTGCCCCACGTGCGGGAAGCGCTTGGCCTCCACCAAATCCCTGCGGAAGCACCAGCGGCTCCACGGAGAGAGCATGGCGTACCGGTGCTCTGAGTGCGGGAAGGCCCTCACGTCCAAGTCGTCCCTCGTCACCCATCAGCGCATCCACACCGGGGAGAGGCCGTTCCCATGTCCCGATTGCGGGAAGAGCTTCATGGCCAACAAGTCCCTGAAAAAGCACCGCAAGATCCATGTGGAAGGATCTCTCTTTGTGTGTCCGGAATGCGGGAAGAAGCTGATGTCCAAGTACACCTTCATCACCCACCGGAGGCTCCACACCGGGGAGAAGCCCTTCGAGTGTCCCGACTGCGGGAAGAGCTTCGCGGGCAGCAAATCCCTGAGCAAACACCGCAAGAGCCACATGGATCATGGCCCCTACAAGTGTGCTGAGTGCGGAGAGACCTTCCCAAAGAGGTCCTCCTTCATGGCCCATCTCCGGCAGCACCAGAATCTGCCTTCAGACGCCTTCTCCCGTGGGAAGCTCAGGAAGGTGAGGCCCCACCAGTGTCCTGATTGCGGGAAGGGGTTCCGGGACAGCACGAGCCTGCGGCGGCACCAGCTCGTCCACACCGGGGAGAAGCCGTTCAAGTGCCCCGAGTGCGGGAAGTGCTTCCGCGCCAGCTCCACGCTCATCATCCACCGCCGCATCCACACCGGGGAGAAGCCCTACGAGTGCTCCCAGTGCAGGAAGTGCTTCACGTCCAGCTCATCCCTAAGGAAGCACCTGAGGAGCTGCAAGGAGCTGCTGGGAGCGGGCAGTCGGTGACTTGGGTTTGGTACCTTGGGTGTGCAACTTGGGGATGGGTGGATGCATAGATGGATGGATGTGCACAGAATGGATGAGTGATGAATGGGTGGATGGATGAATGGACACCCCATCCCTCCCGTAAACGCCTTGCAACGTTGATTTCCACCTTTCCTCCCTGCACCCTCCCCACCAGAGCACGCTCTCAGGACCAAGCACACGGTTGTGGGTCACAGCACGGGGCTGGTGCATCAGGAATGGCTGGAGGAGATCATCCAGCTCCTCCTTTGGAGCCTAAAGAGCCTCTTTCCATCTCCCACCTTCAAAACCACCTGAAAAGGATAAAGCCCATCCTGAAGCTGAGGGGTCCCCCCAAGATCCGGATCTTCTGTTCTCCAGACACAGGCTCTCCTCCCCATTTCCCCCCTCATGCTCTATCTCATTTGAGTGGTGTTGCTGCCACCCAGACCCACACCATGACAAACGCTATGGGGATGGGAACCTCCTCTGTGTGTCCCAGCTTCACCAAGAGGGGCAATAAATGAGCGTGGGTCTCCAGGAGTGTGGGGTTGTGATTTGATAGGGGGAACCCTCCATGGTTCCTCCATCTCAATGGCTCCGGCTGCTCCTGGAGCAGGGATGATGCTCCTGGATGTGGTTGTGCTGGAGGTTGAGAACTGGGGACATGGGACATGGTCCTGGTGGAGCTGGGGCTGGAGAATCCGAGCCTGCATCGTGGAGACGGAGAGGACATTCCTGGTGGCAGGATGGCCTCGGGCTGGGGGGGGGGGGGGGGGGAATTTCAGGTGTCAGAACACACTGGGGCTGTGGGATAGGGGTTAGCACCAGGAGTGGGGATATCCCATCCTCAGTATCCTTATAGATGGGCTTCTGGAGAGCTCCCAGAGGGGCCCCAGGGTGGGGAGAGGCACCAAGGGGAGTTTCACCGCCTGTTTTCCACAGGGAATCACATCCTTCCCAGGGGGATAACTCAACCCTATCCCCTTCCTCCCCTTTTTCCCTTTAAATACTATTGGGAATGTCACAGAATTCCCGTTTTCCCCCTTACTGTCACACACGAGGAGCCCCAGGTTTCCCTACGGAGGTAGCGTGGCCGAGCGGTCTAAGGCGCTGGATTAAGGCTCCAGTCTCTTCGGGGGCGTGGGTTCGAATCCCACCGCTGCCAGGTCCTTTTTGGGCACCACTGCTGCCACATTTGGAGGGGTTGCTCCCAACCCCCCCCCCCCCCCCCATATCTCCCAGCCCATCAGACGCCCACAGACCTCTGCTCTGAGTGTGGAGTTAAACAAATTCAGTGGAATTGAAGCTGCGAATTGATCCCTGCATGTTGTTCTTCGGGATGGGGGAGCCTCATCGCTTCCAGAACGCAGGGAAAGGCGAAGCATTGATCTATGAACAGGAGCCCTCTGGGGGTAGCCAAACCCCCTTTTCCACCTTCCCGCCCCCCCCCCGATAAATCCATATCCATGTCGCTGGTTCGCCATCGCTCCCATCCCCATTGCCCCCCCTCCACATCCGTGTTGTCCGTGGGTCTCTCTATGGGTCCATCCCTGGGTCAAGACCAGTAAACCCCAACCCATACAAAGCCCCATCTCCCCTTCACTCCGTGACTGGCGCCAGCATCATCCCATAGGAATTTAGGGAATGGTGTGGATACAATCAGTGCTGTTCAGTAAAGGATGCTCCGGAAGCTGGGATGCCCTATGGACACGGGATGGGGCAGGACGAAAACAATTGCCAAGAGAATTCCAATCAGTTCTTGGGAGCAAAACCGTTCTCTTACAGGGAAAAACAAGAAGAGCAGGAGCCCTCATGGGCAGAGGCGGAAGCTGGATCCCTTCCCCAGCCAGAAGAAGGGGAAGACGCTCTCCCCCCCAAAGGAAGCCGTTGGGAAGATGAACACGGGGGGGTCCCCCTCTGCCAGGTAAAACCTCACCTTGCCCCCCTCATAATCCAACACCACCCGCACCCTCCCGGCCCAACCGGTGCTGGGAATGGGGGTGACGGGGTCGGTGAAGGCGCAGAACTGGCTCCCGCAGCGCCCCATGGCCCAAACCCCTTGATCCGGCCGGAACGGGATCCAGCCCAGTCGGGGCACGGAGCCCCGGGCCACCCCCAGCGCCCAGGCGCCGGCCCCGGCCACCCCCACGGCCCAGTGGTGCGTTCCGGCCGCGAAGCCGGGGCTGCCCAGGACGCAGCAGGAACCATTGAAGCGCAGGGGGGAGCCCGGCACGTCCTGAGCCGTGCGCGACCACTGCGCCCCCCGGCGGTCCCGGGACACCACGAGCCGGGGGCTGGCGGTGGAGGGGTCCAGGGTCACAAAGGGAGCTGGGATGGAGGGAAAGGGAAGGGAGAGGGGCGTCAGCACCCAGGAATGGCCCGTGATGGACCCAGCACCGCGCATGGCCACTGGGAGCAGGGACACCCATGGAACCATGGCATGGTTTGGGTTGGGAAGGACTTAGCATCATCCATAGGGCAGGGACACCTCCCGTTAGACCAGGATGCTCCAAGACCGGTCCAGATGATGACTCATCCAAACCTTTTCCATTCAACCTGTCCCAGTGTCCCACCACGCTCATAGGGAATAACTTCTTTACATCCAACCCAAACTTTCCCTGTTCCAGTTTAAACCCATCACCCCATAGTTCCTGATGTCCAACATCCATCTCCATATCTTCCTGATTGCCTCGTGCTGGAGGACCCCTCTGTAGCCCCAGGAACCCCAAGGCTCCTCATTCCCAACCTTTTTAAGCCCAATTTTGCCTAAAAATGCCTTTTCTGGAGGCACTTTTCCAAAGGTCCTCACCTCTTCCATCTCCTCCTGGGGATGGTCCTTGCTCCTTCTCCAGTTCTGATAGCAAGGTGTCTATGGGATGAAGAACAAAGGTTGAATGGATCAAAGGATCTCAGGTAATGCTCGCTCCTGCTTTTCCCGGGAAAACAGGAAAACCAGGATGAACAGGGTAGATGGATCCATCACCCCCTGTACCTTGGAATGTCCCCAGTACGTCCTTAAGGACGCAGTTCTGTTGAGAGATGACCTGGAGCTTCTGCTCCAGGTCCTGGAAGGTCTCCGTTATCCCCCGGGAACTGTCCATCTCCAACCTGGATGTGACCTTAGTTGTGGGGCTGGGACCAAGCCTCCTGCACCCCACATCCTGTGGGGATGGGGAGGAGCTGGTCGTCCCCAGTGTCCCCGTGTCCCAAGCTGGAGATGCCTACAAGACACTTGGGTCCCATTGCCCCAGTGGCCAAGAGGAGCCGCCTCCTTGCCTCCAAACCTTGTTTTAAGCCCCGCCTTGAAGCCGGAATTCCCATGGGAATGGTACCCACGAGCCTACCCATGGGACACGAGTGGTGGAGGAGCACGTACCTGTCCACAGCACTTCGGGCATCCTGGGATAGAGACAGGGAGGGCCAAGCCTCATTCTCCCACCTCAATCCATTGGGAAAGCTCCATCCAAGGCAATGCCAAGGGGGAACATCCCACCTGCAGGAATGCGCTCCCAGGTCCCTGAAGCTGCTTCTCCATCGCACAGATGAGGACATTGAGGAGCGAGATCTCCCCCTGGATCTTGGTCTCCTCCTGCTCCTGCCTCCCCATGGCCTCCGTGTCCAGCTCTCCCAGTTGGAGCAGCAGGATCAGCTCCTGATCGCGCAGGAAGCGGCGCAGGCGCCGGAATTCCAACACAACCGCCTGCCTCTGCAGCTCCGTCCGTGCCTGCGGGACATGGGATGAGCATGGATTGCACTGGGATAACACCGCAGCTCCTAGGGATGAGGGCATCCACGTACCAGGTAATCCTGGCATCGCCTCTCGCCATGCGCCTTCCGTTCCCAAAGTGCTTCCTGGTGGGTCCTGAGCGTCTCCAGGTCCTTCCGTGTTTGCTCCTAGAAAAGTGGGTTGGGAGGGTATCCAGCAGGATTGGGAAGGGTGGGATGCTTGGAAGCAAATGGGCACAAGGACGGAGAAGACACAAGAGGAACCAGTCTCATTCTCACATGGGATAAACTGGAATGGGTTGGGAAGCGCCCTTCAAAATCCATCCAACCCCTATGAGGGACTCAAATGCCTGCTGGGATTTAGGCTCAGAATAACCATTTTCCTGGGTTTAGCACCAGGCTTGGGGTTATTCTTGTCTGGATCCCCCCAGTTATTCCCATGGGGATAAAGCCCAACTGTAGGGAACATCCAAGCTGCCTCCAAGCCTGGGATCCTGAGGAGCACCCAGAAACCCCTTAAGATGGTCAGGAAAGGAATAACCTCATTCATGGAGCTGCCTTTGTCCTGGATGGGCTCTTCTGTGCGGAGACCTCCACAAGTCCTCGGTCCATCATGTCTGGAGCTGGATGCCTCCGCATCCCATGGGATCCTGTGCCATGAGCAGAGCTGCTCCTTCTCCTGGCCTTCATCCAGACCCAGGAGCTTCAGCTTCTCCACCAGGTGCTCCAGGTGCTGCTTGGGCTGGAAGCTTCCTTTCCTGACATGGTTCCTATGGGCATCTCCAACGGAGCAGCACAGCCGGGATCGGGATGTTCCACCTCCATCCTGGCTCAGGGGACCAGGATCCTCATCCCTTGCCCCAGATGGACCAGAGGCCATGGATCCACCACTTCTTGTTCCCTTAGCTGCCTGCATGACATGGAGAGGTCTCAGCATGGAGCATCGGGAATCTCCGAACTCCTTTGGATGATAGTTTGGGAAGGGAGGAGTTGTCCTTCAGTAATCCCTGGACTTGGGCATCCATCTCCATCCATAGGAACCAACATGATGGTGGGAACCATCCTTTCATCCCCAAACTCAGTCTCCAACACGTCCCCCCATGGTGGCTTCTAATGGAGCAAAGCCAAGGCAGAGCCCTCCCAATGCCCACAATCCATGGATTTAGGGTCTTCCTGTCCCTGGGACCATCCCGAAGGAGCCACTTACCCCGTTGGCAGCAGCTCCTGGGTTGATTCTAATGGATCCTGGGGTTCTTCAGCCCATGGGGCTCCTCTCCAGCTGCGCCAGGGCTGCCTGGAGCCAGTCACATGCAGGATACAGGGATAAGATCATCCCTATTTAAGGAAACAGGCGAGGAATGTGCTGCCGGGACACGGCTCACTCCTACCCCTCAGGGGCCCCACTTGGACTTGTCCATCCCTTCTCCTCCCACTTGGGTCTTCTCCAGCCAACCCGCCCCATGGGGCCACCTCAGTGGGCAATGATGGAGCTTTGGGGTACTTGGGATGAGATCCTGCCTAGAATGATCCCACATGGAATGATCCAAGGACAGTCCTAACCCTGGAACCAGCCGCATAAAGCAATCAAATGCTCTGGAGAGGCTCAAGTGGTTTATTGTCCATTGGGAAGCACCTGCTGGGTGTCCAATTGTGGGGTGGGAGCCATGGTTCAAGGCTCTTGGAGCATGTAGGGATGGAAGAGGGATATCACAGGGATATCAAGGATATCAAAGGGATATCAGGGGACAGTGAGACGTGCATGGTGATGACCACAGTGTCCATCAGTGATCTCCCACAGCCCCCAAGGCTCTTCCATGGCTCCTCCAGCCCCTCCACACCAGGATGGTCACCGGCGCAGGGAGATGGAGCCCAGCTCCAGCCAGAACCAGGGCCGGAGCAGCTCCCCACGGAAGGATGCCGGAGGGAAGGTGAAGATGGGGACTTGGTTCTCCACATCAAAGAACCTCACCTCTCCCCACTCATAATCCAGAGACACCCGGATCCTCCTGGGCACCCGTGCCACGTTCAGGGCCGTGGGGGGGGATGTGAGGGCTCTGCTCTGGAAGCCCCATTGCTGCAGGGCCCAGATCCCCTCCTCGGGGCTGAAGCTGATGGGGCCCTTCCTCTTCAAGGAGGCCCTGCTGACGCCGATGGCGCAGTACTGCCCCTGGGCCACGTCCACCTCCCAGCAGTGCCGCCCGGAGGAGAAGGATTCGCAGCCCAGCACGCAGGGATCGGTGTCGAAGCGCTCGGGAACGTCAGGAGGCTGCTCCAGGCGGAATTCCCACCGCACACTCCGCAGCTCCGGGGACACGATGAGGCGTGGATGGGCTGTGGCTGGATCCAGCGTCACCTCCGCTGCAGAGGGGGAAGGGAAGGGGGAGGTTAACCCTGGAGCTGCTCCTTGTCTGGGACCGGGGTCCTCTGGGACATCTCATGGGTGTTTTGGTGTCATCTTGGGCATCTACAGGGGTTTTAGTGCCTTCCTTGACATCTGATGGGTGTTTTGGTGCCTTCCTTGACATCTAATGGGTGTTTTGGTGTCGTCTTGGGCATCTACGTGGGATTTTGGTGTCCTCTTGGCCATCCAGAGGGTGTTTTGTCTCTCAGGGCTCCCTGTGGTCCCTTCCAGAGCCCCATCACTCACCCATCGCATCCTTCTCCTCTCTGCCAGCACTCACCCATTGTCTCCTCTTCCTTCCCTAAGGACACACACAAAGCACTCACAGTGCTGCCGGGGGGGATCCTGGAGCCAGGGGGGGGATCCTGGAGCCAAGGGGGTATCCTGGAGCCAGGGGGGTCACTCACTGTGCTCCTGGAGGCACCTTCCTTCAGAGGAGAAGCCAAAGCCCTGTTACCATTGGGACATTCCTGGCCTTGTTTCCCCATTTCCCAGGTGATCCCATGATGTCCATGGATGTGGAACACCCACAAAGCCACATTCCCGCCCTTCCAACCCCCCAGATCCTCACTGGCTGCACCCAGGGTCACTCACGTGCTTTGGCTTTGTATTCCTCTGAGAAGAGAAGCAAAGGGAAAGGTCAGTGTGCGTTCCCAGAATTCCCAAAGTAATCCCAAATTCCTGTGCCCAGGGATTAGCATTGCTTGGATAATGAGATAAGATATGGAGAAGGGAAGGCTTCAGGGAGACCTTGGAGCAGCTTCCAGTGCCTAAAGGGGTGACCTGGGAAGGGGCTTCTATAATGGCACATAGGGATGGGATGAGGATAACTGCTCCCGAAAAGGGAAGAGTTGGATGGGACAATGGGAGGAAATTCCTCACTCTGAGGGTGGTAGGACACTGGAACGGGTTGAATGGAGAAGGTTGGGATGCTCCATCCCTTCAGGGTTGGAGCAACCTGCTCCAGTGGAAGGTGCCCCTGCACATGGTATTGAGTTGGAATGGGATGAGCTTTAGTCCCTTCCCACCCATTCCACACATCTCTCTTCCATCCGAGGCACTCACCGAGCTCTGCTGTGAGCTCCTCTGGAGAGTCAAGAGGAAAGGAAGGATTCCCATGAGAATTCCCAGTGCCAGGATCACACACACAGAGGTCTCAGGCCAGACCCTGCCACTCACCAATCCTCCTCTCCCGGGTCTCTATGGAAAGAGAAGTCAAAATCAATCCAAGTTATTCCCAGATGGATTTTTTCCAAATCCAAATCTCAAAGTGTGTAGTTGGAAGCAGGAAAACACTCACCAATCCCTGCAGACAGGTCACCTGAGAGAGAACAAATTCCAACTGATCCATCACCATCATCATGGCAATGGAAGCACAAGTGTAGGAGCAGGGTGGAGGTGGACACGTACCAATCCGGGCATCCCGTTGTCCTAAAGGAAGGAAAACAGATGGAAAAGGGAGGGAAAATGAGTTATTCCCCAGTTTTTGGGTGTTCATCCTGAGATGATGAACTGATGTTTTGCTGTTCCATGTAGAGAACTGACATTCCCATTTAGCCCTGGCTATCATTCCCATATGTGCTTCCCTCATCTTCAAGCAAAGAACCAACTGGCTCCCACTAACCCCAGCCTAAATCCCAAAGGGTCCACCCTGGTTGGGGTAGGGAAGGGACTCACCCAGCTCCACCGTGAGTTCCTCTGGGAAGAGCAAAAGGAAAAGTAGATTTAATTATGGTTCTTTCCCCCTTATAGATCCATCAACCAGAAGTTTATGCATTTTGGGTTGTATTCCAATGGATTAGGAACCACTGATCCCCATGTGTCCAAACCATCATTCCAAAGGGATTTGGGATGCTCGGGGAGAAGCACACATTGAGCAGCCATGGACGTGGAGCCTAAGGCTCCTTTATCCCATGTTAGAAGGGAAGAGCTCCATTTCCCTATGGAAGAGCAGCACTCACCGATGCGCGTGCTCTGCTCCGCTGGGAATGGGAAAAAAAGGGAGAAGAAACAAAGCTTCAGGTTCTTTGCAGCACCCACGTTGCAAGTGGGAGAAGAGCAGGGAAAGGGGAATAGCAGGGAAAGGGGAAGAGAAAGGAGGAAAGACCAGGAAGGACTTACCAAGCTCCTCTGTGATTTCCCCTTTAAGGAAGGGAATAAAGGACACAATTAGGATTCCTGGGCTCAAGCCTCATCTGAAACTTCATGAACAACCCCAGTATTTCAACAACCAAGTGGGAATCTGGTATTTGGGTGGGGGGTGGGAAGCTCTTCCTGGGATTGGGATAACGCAGCCGGAATCTGCCCGCTGCAGACCCATCCCAAGCACCCAAATCCACCCAAAAGGAGAACAAAACCCACCTATTTGTTTATCCCGTTCCTCTAAAAACAAGGAAGAAAATCAAGATTAGGATAATAAGGGAGAGAAACCATGGATTTCCATTGGGATTTTCTCCTTCCCTACTATTCCCTTCTCCTTCCCTACTATTCCCTTCTCCTTCCCTACTATTCCCTTCTCCTTCCCTATGGGAAGACCCAAATTTCCTCCATATCCACAGTTAAATGGTGGGGAAAAGCAAAAAGCTGCTATTAAGGATGAAGTTCTGATGTTCACATCACTGATTTCCCATGGGAACAACCTTGGAGCTTCTAACCCAGCAGAATTCCAATCAGGATACCAAGAAGTGGCTTACCCAGCTCTGCAGTGAGCTCATCTGAGAGGAGAGAACCAGGGATGTGCATCAGAGCAGGGAATCCAGGCAGGAAGTGCTCCTGCCAAGGCAGGAAGGGGAATGGTGCTCACCTCTTTCCAGGTCACTGTCCTCTGGGAAGGGGAGGAGAAGGGGAAGAGAGAAGGGGGGAGAAGGGAAAGAGAAGGAAAAGGGGAAAGGAAGGAAAAGGGAAGTGGAAGGAGAAGGAATGAGAATTCCTCGTATCTTTTTCCCCTTCCAGCTCCATCCCTCATTTGCTGTCATTCCCATGCTCTGACATTGGTAGAGCCCCAGCCCTCGGCCCATCCCAGTTTTCCAGTTGGAAGGAAGCTGGAGCTTTACCAAGCTCCTCAGAAGATTCATCTGCAGTGGAATGAGATGGATCCATTAGTGTTGATCCATTATAGAAGCCATACTGGGCCTACCCAACCCCTGAGGGGCAGGAACAAAGCACTCACCAGCTTCCTGCTCCCTCAGCTCCTCTGCCAGAGGGAAAAGAGGGAAAGGAAAAGGTGAGACCTGGATTTGCCCTTTTCCAGCCCCATTTCCCATCCCCATCCCAGGGTCTATCCCTTGGCTAGTTTTCCCTGGTGTTATTTTAGGCCCCTTGGCCCTCTGCTGTTATCCCCAAAAGTAGATGCCAAAGGATGGGAAGAGCCAAACAGAGCCACCACATCCCCATGGATGGATGTGGGGAGGTTTGGAACCACCTTATCCAGCTCTGTTCCAGATTCCCTTAGAGAGAAGGGGATAAAGTTAGGGAAAAGGGAGAGGAAAAGGGGAAAGGAAAGGGGAAGGAAAGAATTCCAGAGATAAAATCTTGCCAATATAGAAGGAGCAGAAACTCTCACAGGGATTCAGGGAGAGGATCAGATTCCTGGGACATTCCCCTCCGATTCCTGCCATATTCCAGGGACCATTTCCCCAAATCCATCTATTTGTTGGCATTAGGAGCCACATGAACCACTTCCCTCAGGGCAGGATGTACATAGCAACTTACGGATTCCTGAATCCTGGCTCTCTGCAAGAGGAAAGAGATCCCAGTTAATGCCATGACCAGCCCTTTTCCCATGGGATTTATGGCCAGGAAAACACGTACCCAGCAGCTCCGTGAGGCGCCCTGGGAGCAGAGAGACATGGATTAGGTCAAGCATGGACTTTCTGATGCCAACATTATGGATTATACACTTTATAGGGATATATTTATAATGGAATATGATTATTATCTATTTAAGAATCTATTTAGGGCACATAAGATACAGATTTAGGACATAAATCACATGATAGACATGGAATATGGAGAATATCAATACATTATCCACATAAATCCCATCCCAGGCACATTGGGACCAATTTGACACCGGCCAGATTGGGATCCCCCATGAAAACCTTCATTTATGTCCCCTTTCCCCCTCCCTTTTCCACTTTTCCTCCAAACTGAAGTCATTTGGAACATTCAAGCCCCACATTTGGGGTTCATTCTCTTGTGTTTGGGTTTCCCAGGGAATTCCCACAGGGAAACCCCTTTCCCACTGTGGATATTGCATTTAGACCAAGTGCTGGGTTAGTCACGACCCCCCCGGAACCTGGAAAGGCACTTACGGATCTCAGCTTCGTTTTCCCCTGAACGAAAAAGAATAACGGGAATAAATCCTAAGGAATTCACAGTGTATCCCAGAGCACCTCTTGGGATCTTGGAGCACTTCATTCCCACCCCTATTCCCCTTCCAAACCCCTCGAGCCTCACACAATGAACACTTGTGGGTGAGAACCAGCCCCAGGCATGACCCAGGAAGAATCCAGATGGGATTTATAGGGGGAACAAGTGTCTGCATCCATGAAACCCCCCCAGTGCTGGTGCTCCCCCTGGTATTCCTGTTCTGCCATCCGGGATGTGACGGCTGTGTCCTTCCTTCAGCCACAGCTCGTGTTGCTCCTGAGCTCATCCCTAGGAATAGCAGTGGGATGGAGCTGGGAATACTTACGGATGGTCACACCCCGTTCCTCTACAAAGAGCAAAGAAAGAGACAGAAATGAGCTCAAATGAGATCCCAGCTCCAAAGGTTTTTCCTGGAGCTGGGGTCTGATCCCTAGCACTGCTTGGAAACGGGATTTGGGGGGATAGTGATCCCATTGTGTCATAGAATCATAGAACCTGTTATGGAATCTATTACATGGTCCTACCATAGGGTCATCTATCCTGCCATATAATCAAATATCCTGTTATACATCCTATCGTATAATCATATATCTTATCCTATATCATAATGTCCTGGGTTCAGCAGTAGCAGAGCGATGGGGGGGAAGTGAGCAAACGAATTACCTGACTAGGTTTAAACCACGACACCTACCATAGAATTGTATATCCTGTTACATATCCTACCATCTATCCTACCATCTCCCACAGGATCCACCCACAGGCCCATCTATATTTCACACTTTTATCCCAGCTTTTGCACACATCCTCCTAAACCCAATTAGAACAGGAATTTCCCCTTAAGGACCCCAGATGGGCAGGAAAACCTGGGAAACCCAAGGAAATCTCCTTGTTGAGCAAAGGGAATTCCTTACCAAGTTCCGCCGCCTGCTTCCCTGCAAACAGAGAGGAAAACCCACAGCAAAGCAGGGGTCTGGTGCTGTTCCTCTTCCTCGGGGACAGAATCCCAAGGGTGGATTAAAAAGAGACACTTACGGAGCTTCCTGCTGCATTCTTCTACAAAGCAGTGGGAATGGGGGGTAAGCACACCGGGATCTGCATCATTCCCACCTAACCCAGGGTTAATGGAGAAGGGACTTACTGATGTCTGCAGTGAGTTCCCCTGAGAAAAGAGAGGGAAAACACAACGGGATTTATGGAAAAGCCTCTAGAATTCCCTAAATCCAGGTTCTGGGAAAAGGGAGGTGAAACCCACCTATTTTTGTGTGCTGCTCGCCTGGAATGGAGGGAAAACAACCAGGATTTACTTCCATGGCTCCTGCCCCTCACCCTTCATTATCTTATCCCGTAATCTGGAATACCAAGTGCCTCCTGCTCTGTGTTATTCCCATTATATACACGTTATTCCCATTTCTATTTTTTTGGGAGGGTTAAAACTTCCCCATCTCAGCCCCTATGATGCTGTTTCCCACCAGCCCCCAGAGGCAGAGCCCAGTCTGGGGCTTGGATTGAGGATTCCTTTGGGAAAACCACAATTTTATAGGATTTAATATCCCAAATCTTGGATATTTTGAACCATTTCAGTAAAAGATGACTCAAGTCATTAAAATGTATGGAAGTTTAATGAAAATCAAGCATTGGACTTACCCAGCTCCACCGTGAAGATCCCTTCAAGCAGAAACAGTGTTAGATCCCATCTGAGTTCCCAAACTCCATGATCCCAGCTCAGCTCTTCCCATGGGAATTTCCCCCCTTCTATTTTCCTTTCCCCTCCCCTTGACCTTTGGATTCTAACTTCCCAAATGAAGGAATTCCAGGATCCCTGCAATGATGGGAAGCATCAGCCCTGGAGCAGGGAATGTCACTTACTGATCGTCGCGTCACATTTAGCTAAGACAAAGATAAGGAATGAGATTCACATCAGTTTTCCAGGTCCATTTTTCCCCTTTTCCCCTCTTTTTCCGGCAGGAAAGTTACTCACTGAGTTCTGCAGTGAGTTTCCCTGGAAAGGGGAGAGAGGAGGGTATTGAGATCAGTGTTCCCATCTCCTCTCTGGGCACAGTGGGAACAACTCCCTGGATGCAGCTTACACAGGGTTGGAGGAATAACAAGAGTGTGGAATAATAGTGGAAAATAGGGAAGAGGGGAAGGAAGGGAAAGAGGGACCAGGAAATACAGCAGCGAGGAAAAGCACCATTCCAGCAATGCCCATTTGGGGGCGATGGAAGGTTTGGGATACAGAAACACTGGAAAACTGGGGAAAGTGGTGCCCAGGAGAGGAGATCCCTTGGGAACAGGCTGAGGAAAAGCCACCCGGGACCAGATTGAACCCAAAAGCACTTACGAAGCCTCGAATCCCGGTCTCCTGCATGGAAAAGGAGGGAAAAGGCTCAAATCCATCATTTTGGGGGTGGTTTGTCCCTCTTCCCAAAGGACAAAGGCCAGGAGGTGGGAGCAGCTTTCCTCCCAAGTCATTCCATACAATCCATGCCGGGAATGGGAGGCTGAACCACACTTACCCAGTAGAGCAGTGAGGCGCCCTTTGGGACCAGAGGCAAAGAAGAGGCATCAGGTGGAGCACAGGGACTCAAAGTGGATGTTTCCAAGCCCAAAAAGCCAGAGTTTGGGATGGAAAAGAGGGAAAAGCACTCACGGACTTCAGCGGCGAGTTTGGCTGAGGAGGGAAAGGATATTCCTGGTTATCCAGGAGGGGTTTAGGGAAAAGCCAAAGCTTAGGCTGAGACTTGCGGGGAAATGTTCCCATTCGGTATTTTTCCCACTCAGATTTGCCCAAAATCTGGGTTTTTCAACTCAAAACCGCATGAATAATACTCACTGGTTTTCCGATCACGTTCCTCTGGGAAGCAAAGGAGGGGGAAAAGGCAGGAAAATGGTTAATAAGTGATTTCCTTCCCTATTCCTGGCATCCCTGGAGCACTCAGATTGGGAAAGCCGCTATTCCCACCCCCAGCATCACCTTGAGCTGAGGGTTATACACTGGAATTATGTGTTGTGGATGTTATTCCATCCATAAACCCTCTTCCAGGTTTCCAGCAGGATTTCTCCCTCTGCTCCTGTTCCCCCCTCCCCTCCCCCCCCCCCCCCCCATCTGAGGAGGAATTCCACTTACTGATCTTGGCATCACATTCACCTAAAAGAGCCAAGAAACGATCAATCACTGCAGAGACACCAACAGCTCTTCCCAGCCCTGTTCCCTGGGGTTGGAATATCCCAAAACGGAGCTTTGGGAAGGGAGAAACCCCTTTTAAGACACTTATCCCTCCCCGATCCCGCAAAACACTCTGTTTTCCCAGGTTTTCCCATCCCCAGCACTTTGCATCCCAAAGGATAACTTTAAGGACATGAAATCTCCTTACCCAGCTCTGCTGTGAGTTTGCCTGGAATCAAAGGAAATAAAGGAATATTAGCCTTTTAAAATCCACCTTGGTTTCCCTATGGATGTGCCAATGGCTTTCCCAAGGGAAAAGTTGTATTGTAACTGCCCCATGCTGATGGGAATGAGCTCAAAGAGGCTTTGGGATATGGGAAAAGAACCATCCCTGTATTGATGGAAACAGGGATGAACTATGGGAAGCTGAGGCTGATCAGAGCAGCCCGAACTCCACTTCTGCAATGAGACAATCCCAAACCCTCCCATATATCCCCCAAATCCTTTAGGAACCAGGTCCAGAGCACACGGGGTGATCTGGGCTGTGATTCCCACCAGGAATGAGAAGTGGAACTTACTGATTCTCCTGTCCCGTTCCTCTGAAAGGGAAAACACCAAAGGTCAGGGAATGCTCCACCACCCCACCCCCCCCCCCCCAACATCCTCCATCCCAAATCCTGGAATAATGTGGAATTACACCATTCTGTGGAATGGGTTGAGGTTATTTGTAGCCCAGATTGGAGGAAGGAGTGTTTGAGGAGGGAATAACCACCCCTTTCCTAAACATCCCAATGGAACAAAGGCGAGAGGAAGCGAAGCACTCACCCAGCTCGGAGGTCAGGCTGTCTGGTTGGAAATACATGGAAAAGCAAGGAATGGTCAACAAGAGGAGAAGAAATCTGGGTTTTCACCAGGGATGCTCCTGCCCTGTCCAGGGCTTTGGCTTGGGAATTCCCTTTGTTCTCACTATTTGGTTTGGGATGAAGGGACCTCAAAGCTCATCCAGCTCCAACCCAATGCCATGGGGACACCTTCCACTGGAGCAGGTTGAAGGGACGGAGCGTCCAAACCTTCCCCATGCAACCCGTTCCAGTGTCCCACCACCCTCTTCCCAATATCCATCCAACTCTTCCTTCTTCCAGGTTAAAGCCATTCCCCTTGTCCTGTCCCTCCATCCCTTATCCAAAGCCCCTCTTCAAGGTTTCCTGTAGCCCTTCTAGGCACTGGAGCTGCTCTAAGGTCTCCTGGAGCCTCTGCTGCTTTTGAGGGATAACAGGGAGAAACCAGGAATAAACCCCTGGCAAATCATCTGATCCCAATCCACAGGAACCTGTCCAATGGGAATTGCATCAGGACTTACCAATTTCTGCTGTGAGCTCACCTGGAAGCAGGGAGATAAAGCAGGATGAATGTTAAGGGATGATGGGAATCTGACCCATTGGAATCCCTGGGTAGGGTGATGGGCAGAGCCTGTGCGAGTTGGGGTGCGGATGGGTCCCAGTGCTCACATGGGATCTATCCAACAAGGAATTCCCTATTATAGGTGTCCATATGGCAAGGATAAGGATGATACATACCAATCTCTGAGTGTGTTCCTACAGTGAACCACAAGAGAAGAGAAAGCTCTGGGTCATTTCCCACATTCCATAGCTGTTTTCCTCCTCATACAGGACACAATCTCTGCTCCACGTGGGTTTATCCCTAATTATCCTCTAGGATTAGCTGCCCTAGGGAGGATTTACTGCTAGTTCTATGCTTTAAGACCTTTCTGCTTGTTTGGAAGCAGAATAACCCTAAAAAGCCACTTGCTCTCGGCAGTATTTCCAGGAGGAACGTGGCTCTGAGAGCTCCAAATTCTCAAATCCAGGAAAATGGAGTCAATAAAGGGAAAGATAAAGGTAAAAGAAGTGCTGTAGGAAGCAGTAGCAGTAGGAAGAGCCCTTAAAGAGGAGGAAACTCACCATTTTCTGTGTCACATTCCTCTAGGAGAGAGAAATAAAGCCAGGTCAGCCCCAAGCTCTCCAAAGGGAGCTTCAGGAATGCTTGGGAATGCGGCAGGATTGCAGGGACCAGCCCCTCCTCTGCTCCAGGAGCATTCCCATCAGCCCAGCCCCACTCACCCAGCTCCGTGTCGCTCTCCTCTGGATGGGACAAAGAGAAACAGAACCGGTTGGTGATGGTCAGTGGGGATGGAGCAGCACGAGGAGGGAAGCACTCACCAGGGTCCTCCTTCAGCCGCCCTGCAAGCAAAGGGGATGTGAGGGCAAGGCTCCAGCACCCGGAGCACGTCCTCAGGGATAAAGGGGCAGGAAAAGGCACTCACTGATCTTCGCATCCCATCCATCTGGAAGAGAGGCACAGAACTGAGCTCTGGTGGCAGCGGATGGGACAAAGCAGCCCCACGCCGGCCACGAGCATCACTTCAGAGTGGGACTAAAGGATCTTAACGTCCCTTCCAACCCATGCCATGATGGACGGTCCCTTCCAACCCATTCCACCTTGGAGGGTCCTTTCCTTTCCAACCTATTCCATCTTGGAGGGTTCCTTCCAACCCAAACTGTTCTAGGATTCATGAGCCTGGGAAGAGGGAAAACCACTCACCAAGGTCAGCATTCCTTTTCCCTTGAAAAGAAGAAAGGGAAAGAAGGGAATGGGTTTGGGGCTGGCTCTGAGCCTCATCCCGCTGGAATCAGCACTAAGAAGAGCAGCTTAAGGAGAAAAGTGAGGCTGGAGCACCCTTGGGAATGGCAAAGCGGGATTTTTGGAGCTACAGGAGCCACACGTTGTTAAGGAATAGGTTTTTGTCTACCTGAGTCCATCATCCAGTTCGCTTCCCAACTGGAACCTCCAACAGCTCTGCCAGCCTGTGGGGATGAAGGGAACATCATTAGAGCATCCCTTAGGAACACCAGTGGTGGAGGGAGAGCTCCATAGAGCTGTGGAGCTGCTCCTTGTTTTCCCCAGCTCTTAGACTTTGGTAGGTATTAGAATCCAAGGATGGGATTGCCATGGGAATGGTGCAGATCCCACCCTTTGCTTCTCCTCATCTGTTCACCAGAGAGGCCCAATTCCATAATGGAATTCTCCCTAAACCACTCAAAGCAGGCAGAGAAATCATCATCATTCAATTTAGTGCTTGTCATCCTAAACCTTCCTGGAGCTGCAGGGTGGGAACCAGCACCCAATCCTATTGGATTCTTCTATAGGATCCCTCTTTCTATAGGATCCCTGCTTTCAATCCTTCTGCTTCCCAGTGCCATCAGGGGCACTTCCAGCACTAAAGGTCCCTCTTGCCCCAGGCTGCTCCAGCACCATATCACATTTCTCCTGCTCCCTCCCAGGAAGAGCCGCATGGAACAGGATATCCCAATCCCATGCTCCCTCTGGAGCTTGTGGAAGGGCATAAGGCTCACCAGGACCTGATGGCCTTCAATGCCAGTGTGGGTCTCTCCGGGGCCGGCTCCGTGGTGGAGGCTGTGGCTTGTCCCAGGAAGCGGGACTGGGAGACGCCGTGTGTCTGGAATCGTGTCCCGGGCAGGACAACTGAGCCGGGCCAGATCCCATCTAATTATAGCGGCTTTAAATGCCGAGGGTGGAGGGGGATCCCAATATGGATATCACAGGAATGGGCTCCTCTGGGGAGGGGACAAAGAGGAGGTGCATCTCCCATGGGTGCTTTAGAGGATGCAGGAGCTGCTCTGGAGCCAGGACCTGGAGCTCAGTCTGCGGGGATCCAAAGGAGCTCCTGCTTGTGCGTGAATCTGCCCTATCCAAAGGGAAATCCGCCCTATCCAAAGGTGGGAGACATCAATTCCTGGTTTTCATCACCCAAAAATAGCACTTTGGGGACATTTCTCATCACTTTGGGGTCATTTCTCATCATTTTTTGGATCATTTCTCATCACTTTGGGGTCATTTCTCATCATTTTTTGGATCATTTCTCATCACTTTGGGGTCATTTTTCATCACTTTGGATCATTTTTCACCATTTGGAGTAATTTTTTACTCCATTGGGTCATTTTTCATCACTTTGAGTCATTTCTCATCACTTTGGGGTCATTTCTCACCACTTTGGGGTCATTTCTCATCACTTTGGGGTCATTTCTCACCACTTTGGGGTCATTTCTCATCACTTTGGGGTCATTTCTCATCAGTTTTCGGCTTATTTTGGTGTTATTCTCCCTATTCATAGCTGGAGGTTGGAACTGGATGATCTTTAATGTCCCCCCAAGGCCCTCTCTGCGCCACACACACCCTCCGGGCCCTCTCTGTATCCTCCCATCCCCATCCCGCCTTCCTCCTCCTCTTTCCGTACGGCAACATGGCGGCGCGCGAGGAAGCGGGAGCGGTATGACGGCGCCGCCATGTTGCCGTACAGCTCCACCGCCTACTTCCGCTTCCGCCGGAAGTCTCCCCTTTCTCTCGCCCTCCGTGCGCGGCGCCAGGCGGGCGCGTCAGGCCGCGGCTTCGGTGGGATCCGCCGCCATCCGCCGGTGCAGCCGCCGCAGCCGCCGCCATCGCCGGTGCAGCCGCCGCCATGACGGAGCAGATGACGCTGCGGGGCACGCTGAAGGGCCACAACGGCTGGGTGACGCAGATCGCCACCACGCCGCAGTTCCCCGACATGATCCTGTCCGCGTCCCGCGGTGAGGGCCGCGCCGCGGCGGCGGCAGGGACCCAGCGGGGGGGGGGGGGGGGGGTGTGTACACGGACGAGAGCATCGATGCGGGGGGGTGAACACACCAATTGGAGGGGACGAGACCATCGGGGTGGGGGTGTCAGAGGGGACCATTGGCCTGGTTGCCCCCCAGAGCCTCTCCTGTGCCCCACATCCCACCGCAGCCCCCAGGGTTGGAGCTCCCCCATAGGCTGTGCATTAGAGGCAGGACCTGGTGGTGGGGACAGAGCAGCAGTGATCTCACCCCCTTCCCTTGGGCACCTCCATTGGGGTCACCCGCCCGTTGCTTTGGGGCTGATCCCACTTCCCCCCTCCTTGTTCCTGTTATCCCAGACAAAACCATCATCATGTGGAAGCTGACGCGGGACGAGACCAACTACGGGATCCCACAGCGTGCCCTGCGTGGGCACTCGCACTTTGTCAGCGACGTGGTCATCTCCTCCGACGGGCAGTTCGCCCTCTCGGGCTCCTGGGACGGCACCTTGCGCCTCTGGGACCTCACCACGTGAGCCCCGGGGGGGGCTGCGGGTCCCCCCCCATTGTGTTTGGGTGCTGGGGTTGGGAGGTGAAGTTCAAGCAAGGCATTGGTTGCATCCAAAGGAGGGTATCCTGCCCCTCTGCTGTGGTCCACTTGGATCCTGCATCCAGTGTGCTCAGCATCATGGAGCTGCTGGAGCAGGGTTGAGCAGCAGCTGGAGCAGCTCCATATAGAGACAGGTTGATGACATTCGGGCGGGAGGAGAGAAGCTGTTGGAGACCTCGGAGCAGCTTCAAGGGGGCTACAAGGATGGGGAGAGGGACCTGCAGCAGAGGTAGGACAAGGGGTGATGGAACTGGAACAGGGAAGTTCAGGTTGGAGATAAAGAAGCTCTTCCCTGTGAGGGTGGTGGGACACTGGAGTGGGTGGAATGGAGAAGCTGGGAATGCTCCATCCCTGGCAGTGTTCAAGGCCAGGCTGGATGGACTCGGGGATGATATGGTCCAGTGTGAGGTGTCCCTGCCCATGGCAGGGGTGGGAGCTGGATGATCTTAAAGCCCTTTCCAACCCAAACCGTTCCATGATCACATGAATCCCAGCGCTCGTGGCTCTTCTCAGCTCCTCTCCTGATGATTACGCCTGACTCATCTCTGATCCTTTGGGATCTGAGGACACGTCCTGCAATTATGATGGGAGAGAGGCTTTGTGGGGGCTCGAGCCCCTTTTGGCTCCATTGGGGGTGCAGGAGGAGAGGGTTAGCATCACCAGTACCAGCATTCCATGTGGGCTGAACTCATCCTGATGCTTCCCATGCTTCTTCGCTCCTTCCCTACTGTAGACCACTCCAGGGGGTGTTTTTCCTCCCAAATACTTGCATTTCCTCCCCTTTTTAATGGGATTTATCCATGGTTTTCCTGCTATTCCCTGTGTCTCCTGCAGTGGCACCACCACCCGTCGCTTCGTGGGTCACACTAAGGATGTCCTGAGCGTTGCCTTCTCCTCCGACAACCGCCAGATTGTGTCGGGCTCCAGGGATAAGACCATCAAACTCTGGAATACTCTGGGGGTCTGCAAGTACACGGTGCAGGTGAGCTCCCACATTCCATAAGGAAAAGCTTTAGGTCCCTTCCCATCACTTATGGTTGGGGATTAGGAGGGGTCTGAGGGATGAAGGAAAAGCCATGGAGAACGGGTCTGATCCTGCAACACCCTCTGAATGGCATGGGGAGGACTCATCCCTGTCTCCTCACCATGATCCCAATCCCATTACTGTTTCCCAGGATGAGAGCCACTCGGAATGGGTGTCCTGCGTTCGCTTCTCCCCCAACAGCAGCAACCCCATCATCGTGTCCTGCGGCTGGGACAAGCTGGTCAAGGTGAGTTGGGATCTAGCAAGCCCAGGCTGGAATTCTTCCACGTTCCCAGAATTTGGGGGTGCAGGAGCAGCGTTCATCCCCTTTTCCCCTCATCCAGGTGTGGAATTTGGCCAACTGCAAGTTGAAGACCAACCACATCGGGCACACAGGATATCTGAACACGGTGACAGTGTCCCCTGATGGCTCCCTCTGTGCCTCGGGGGGAAAGGTACATGCAAAGCTCCATATCCCAGGATCCCTCCCCCAGACCTGGCTCATCCCAGTGCTTCCCAGTCCTTCCCTGTATCCCACAGGATGGGCAGGCCATGCTGTGGGACCTCAACGAGGGCAAACACCTCTACACGCTGGATGGAGGGGACATCATCAATGCTCTCTGCTTCAGCCCCAACCGCTACTGGCTCTGCGCAGCCACCGGGCCCAGCATCAAGATCTGGGTATGTCCCTGTCCCCATCCCGATGGAATTCCATTGGGAACCCACCTCTTCCCCAGCCTCCGCCAGGCCGAGCTGTGATGAAACACTTCATGCCATCTGAGTGCAACCATGTGGAAACCCAGAGGCTGTTTCTGAGCACCCCTCATGCTGGATCGGGAGCTAGATCAGGAGCTCCCGGCAAGGATCCTTCATTCCTTCCCCTTCTTCCCACAGGATCTGGAAGGGAAAATCATCGTGGATGAGCTGAAGCAGGAGGTGATCAGCACCAGCAGCAAAGCGGAGCCGCCCCAGTGCACATCCCTGGCCTGGTCTGCAGATGGGCAGGTAAAATCCGTCCTCTTGTCCCTGTCCCTGCATCCCAGCCCTGGGAATGGGGATTGGGGGGGATCCTCCAAGCATGGGGACAGTTGTGCTGCACTCCTGGGGTCATCTCTGCCAGCAGGAGCTTCCCTCATTCTTCCTTCCCCAGCTCCTTCCCAGTCTTCCCATTTTTTCCTTCCTTTCCCTCATTCTCCATCCCACTACCGGCACTCACCAGATTTCCCCTCTCCTGTGGGGTTTGGGTCCTCAGCCCTCAATGCTCATGCTCAAGGTCCTACCTTCCCATCTGATCCACCTCTTCCCGGTTTTCCCTCTCTCTGCAGACTCTCTTTGCGGGATACACGGATAACCTGGTCCGAGTATGGCAGGTGACCATCGGGACACGCTGAAGCCCCACTTTGGGAATCCCAATAAACTAGCGCTCATCACCACTTCGTGTCCAGTTCTGGCTCCTTGCTTGGATCAGAGCCCAGTCCCCATATTCCCAGCTCCAGATTCCCAAAAGTATTGTCCCCAGCCTCAAAGCCACTGGGGATTCAGTCCCACAGCACTGAAATTATGTGATGGAGGGAGGACATTCTGTGTCCTTCCAGTTAATGGGGGGCTCTCGTTCGTTCCCAGACTCTGGAAGAACCTGGCAACACACACACAATTCCCAAGGAACCCCAGAATTTAGCTCATTCCGGAGGCACTGGTGGTCTCCTCATCCCCACCAGGGATTTTCCTTAATAAAGGGAAGGATTTAAGGTGGAATATAGGCACTGGGTCCATGCCTATATAGCCATTCCCTATGGATCTGGGATTGAATTGCTCATTCCCAGCCAGAACTGAAGGGATTCAGCTGCCACATCCAGTGGGTGGCAGTGAGGCAGCACTTTTGGGCTTGACCAAATCCAGTTGGAATTAATGAGAGATCCAGTGATGGATCCATGGAAGACCCCAGTTCCAGGGCACAATTAAAGCCGGTTTTGTTGGGAATTGGATCCTGGAAGCTTCCATTGGGATGTCACCAAGGCCAAGGCACAGATTTACAACCTTAATCTTTATTATTTGACATAAAACTAAATCTCAATTTAATTCCCATTTTAGCCAAAAATAGTTGGAAGTAGCTCTGGAATGCCAACAGGAACAAAACCCCACCAACAAAAAAGAGGGATTAATACACAACCGAGTCTCTGGATTGAGCTGGAATCTCGGGAGCAGCCGAGACAAATTGAGAGGAAAAGGGAGCAAAAATAAATACAGGAGCAGGAACGTGGGATAAGTGCTGGGGAATGGGATGGAGATCCCAAAAACACGGAATACCGCAGGGAAAAGCGGGATGGACTCCAAGTGTGGACACCAGCCCGAGTCTGAGGGAGGCTGGAAGTGAATCCCAAAGGAATCCAGCCTCCTCAGTGCAACCAGCGATGGAAGTTGGGGAAGATGATGATGGGAGGTTGGTTCAGAATGAAGCCAAGAGCTTCATGACACTGAATCCCACCGGGATGTCATCCGTTGGGAATGGGAGAGAAGAGCTCCTGGCAGCAGGAAAACTGCCTCTGAGGTGGATCCTTCCCTAATTCCAACCCAAACCTGGCTTTGGATCCCGGGAGGAGCGGGTGGGGAAAGGAAATGGGTGCAAGACAAGTGCAATGCCAGATCCCAAACCAGGATCCAAAGGGCAGGAAAAGCAGCGCCAGATCCCAAAATGAGATCTGAGTGGCAGGAAAAGCAGCACCAGATCCAAAAGTAGGATCCAGATGGAATCCAAGGAGCAGGAAAAGAAGCATTGGATCCCAAACTGGGATCTGAGGGGCAGGAAAAGCAGCGCTGGATCCTAAACTGAGATCCAAGGGGCAGGAAAAGCAGCACCAGATCCCAAGGGCAGGAAAAGCACAGGATCAGGCACAGATCTTGATGCGGGTGCCCTTGGCCAGGATGCGGAAGAAGGGGAAGATGCGCTCGCGGAAGGAGGCGTTGAAGGTGTGGATGTGGCTCATGTTCTCAGCATTGTAGAAGCAGAGCTGACCCCTCTCATAGTCCAGGTAGACCACGAAGCGCCGGGGCCGCTCTCCCGGCGTCAGGAATGTTTGCTCCGTGGCCGTCAGCGCCTGGAAACGCTTCCCATTGGTGCCCACGCACCAGATCTCCCTCTTCTGCTGCGCTCCCATCGGCTTCTCCTTGCGCCGCGTCGTCTCCCGGGCAGCTCCCACCGCCCAGCCCCGCCTGCCTCCCACTTCCACTTCCCAGTAGTGGCGCCCGGCGCTGAAGCCCTGTGCTCCCAGCACGCAGAATTCCCAGTCGAAGCGCTTGGGATTGTCGGGAAGGTCCTGGCGCCGCTCGCCCAAGCGCACGCTGCGGCGGTCCAGGGACAGGCTGAGCCGCGGGTGGGCCGTGTCCGGGTCCAGCGTCACCTCCGCTGCGGGACACAGGGAGAAAGGGGTTAAGGGGAGCCCAAAGCCCCATCCGGGATCCCAATCCCAAATCCTGGGGATGGGGTTAAATCGCTTCAATCCTCCTTTTAACCCCGTTTCCTCCTTTTAACCCTCAAACCGCAACTCCAGGATTGGATTCAGCAGATGGGAAGAGATGAAGGGAGAGGGTGGGAAAAGGAGGTGCTCTGTTTCCAGAGGAACCCCAACCCCATGCAGAGGGAATCCCACCATCCCTGTGGATCCAGGGAGTTTCCCAACCCGCTCACCTTGAGGGACTTTGTAGAAGACTTTCTCCATCTTCCTCATCACCACGTCCTGCAGGAAGTAGTTACGGTATTTCTTCCCCACGTCCACAGGCACCATCTCGGGCTCCTGGAATTTCATGTTCTCACATCTTGGGAAGGGGAAGGAAAAGCGGGATTGAGCACTGGGAACAGGGAAGGGAACACACACCAGGAGAGGGCAGAGATCTGGGCTACAAGTGGCTGCTTGTCCAGTGGAGGGGATAAATGATCCCTATGGACTCTAAGATCCCTTTCCCAGCCTTTCCCCTCTCCTATATGTCCCTCATCATCCCTAAATCCCATCTTCCTGCTTCTAGGAGCTCCCATCACCACATTCACTCCAACATCCATATGACACCCAGGTTCCAAACTCCCCATGAAGGCCTTTCACCCCACCCCAGAAAAGCCATTTAGAGCAATGGGAAGTGACTGACCTGATGAAAGTGCCTTTGATGTCCTGGGAAAGGAGGAATCCAGGTGGGAAATGAAGAGAAAGACAAAGATCATCAGGAAAGAGTGCACCCAGAGGGGAAGAATCCCATCCATCATGGAATGGTTTGGGTTGGAAAGGAGCTTAAGATCATCCAGTTCCAACCCCTGCCATGGGCAAGGATACCTCACGCTAGACCATGTTACCCAAGGCTCCATCCAACCTGCCAGGGATGGAGCATTCCCAACCTCCTTGGGCATTCCAGTGTCCCACCACCCTCACAGGGAAGAGCTTCCTCATCTCCAACCTGAACTTCCCTGTTCCAGTTCCATCACCCTTTGTCCTATCCCAGCTGCAGGTCCCTCTCCCCACCCTTGTAGCCCCCTTGAAGCCGCTCTGAGGTCTCCATCAGCTTCTCTGCTCCAGCTCCCATGTCCTCATCCCGTCTCCTATGGGAGCTGCTCCAGCCCATGAACACCCCATCCCAGCTCCCTGGCACAAGTCCCATCGGGACTCGGCTCCCTTGATCCCGAGGGAAGCAGACCTGGAGCAGCTGCAGCCCATCCTGCCGGCTCTTGTCCTCGGCCTCGGCCAAGAGGCGGCGCAGCGCCGCGCTCTGCTCCTGCAGCAGCCGCACGTTGCTGCTCTGCCGGCCCATGAGGCTCTCGTAGCGCTCCTCCAGCTGGTGCAGCAGCAGCACCTGCTCCCCGACCAGGAACTGGTGCAGCAGCTCGAAGTCCGACTCCAGTTCCTTGATCTCCAGCTTCATCTTGTCCTAATGGGGAGGGAAGCGCAGGCTCAGAGACCGGAGGTGTGCTCCAGGTCGCATAGCACAGCGGGTCAAACCCCAGGCACTGAGCTCTGATCCCATAGGGAAGCAGCTCCCACAACCCATGAGATCTCCAAGGCTGCAGCAAAGGGACTGCAATGCCTCCAAGAGCTCAGATCCATGGGGAAGAGAGGAAGAGCTTTCCACTAATCCCACGACTTCACATCCTCCTGACTCCAAGGGTGGGTTATTCCTTGGCAGGTGGAAGGCTGAGAAATGGGAGCTGGACATGGATCTGACACAGATCTCGCATGGATCTTACCCTCAGCTCCGTGATCTTCTCCTCTTCGTTGGATTTTTGCTTCAGCACCAGCTCCAGCTTCTTCTTCAGTGGCTCCAGGTGGCTCTGGAGCTTGTTCTGAGGGAAAACCCACACCTCAGGCACAGGAATTCCCTGCCTTTCGTCATCCCATCCCCATCCTTCCCCTTCCAACCGCCCTAAGATCTCCAGGTTCTGTGACTCCAATGGGATCAGCCGAGGGCTCCTCATGGGCATCCTCATCCCATCCATGAGGGAAGCGACACCTTCAGGAGGTGCAGCACTAAGGCAGGCCGAGGAGCTGCGTTCACCCCAAACCAGCCCCACTCCATCACATCCATGCGGGACTGGCTGAGCTCATGTATTCCCTATTGGAACGGCTCCATCCAGCTTCACCTTCATTCCCATCCTCCCCATCCCAACCCTACCCAACCTGTTCCCAGTGACCCAACCAGCCAGGCCAGACCCACCCCACGGCACAGCCCCATTCCCCCCGCCCCCCCGGGCCCCAGATCCCATTCCACACCTTATAATCCTGTACCACCTCCTCGAGCGGCACCACGCTGTGGTGCTTGTGGCTGCGGGACTCCCTGCACACCACGCAGATGGCTTCCTCGTCCACCTCACAGAACAGCTTCAGCGGCTCCTGGTGCCGCTCGCAGCGGTCGGGGGGGCCCCCCAGGGCAGCGGCGGGGCTGGGGGGCAGCAGGCGCTGCGGGTGGGGGTGCAGCTGCCGGATGATCTGCACCATGTTGGCCAGCTGCAGGTTGGGCCTGAAGCTGCGCTGGAAGAAGGTTTTCCTGCACTGGGGGCACGTGAAGGTCTGCAGCCGCTGGGGCTGAGCGGCCCCAAGGGGCGTCGTTGCCGGCTCTTCCTCCTCCTCCTCCTCTTCCTCCTCCTCCTCCACGTCCTCCTCCATCACATCCTCGTCGTACTCTTCCTCCCCGAAGTACAGCTCCCCCCGGGCCCCCCCGCCCCACATCCCCTCCTCCTCCTCCGCGGGGTCCCCCCATAGCTCGGGGTCCTCCTCCTCCTCCTCGCTCCACATCTCCTCTTCCTCTTCCTCCTCGGCGCCATCCTCCTCCTCCTCCTCCTCCTCCTGCTCCACATCGAGCTCTTCCTCCTCCAGCTCCTCCTCCTCCTCCTCCTGCGGGGCCGGGGCCTCCGCGTCCCCTCCGGCCCAGAGCTGCGCGATGCAGCGGCGGCAGAAGTTGTGCCCGCACCCGATGGACACCGGCTCCACGAAGTAGTCCAGGCAGATGGCGCAGATCGCCTCCTCCTGCAGCGTCTCCACCGGGTCCAGCCGCGACCCGGAGCCCGCTGCCGGGGCCGCCATAGCGAGACCGCGGCCTCCGGACCGAGTCCTCCCGCTCACCGCTGCCGGAAGCGCCGCTCTGGCCCCCGCCGGGGCCGCTCTGTCCCTCCTCCCGCCGCCGCCGCCGCTCCTCTCTATGGTACAACCGACAGAAGCAGCCGCGGAGCTTCCGTCTTCCGTCCTCTATGGGCACGTGACAGGAAGTGTTGCTATGGCAAGGGGCTCTCGCTTCCGCGTTGAGGGCCCCCTTATCGCGGGGGCTGCCGGCGGGTTTGTCTACCCGCACAACTCGGTGCTCTTGGAGGACTACTCGTGAGGGTGGGCGTGGCTTTCGCCCTACCAGCCCTCATGGCTCAGGGGGTAGAGCGCCAGACTTGTAAGAGGATAGTTGAGGGTTCGAGTCCCGCTTACGGAGACCTTAAACCTTTATAACTCACCCCAGATTTTTTTTTGTTGCCCCCGCCTTCGCCGGGCTCCGCCACCCCCGAATCCCCCCGGCAGGACTCCCGGAGCGGCCGCACGCTCGTAGCTCAGCGGAGGCACCGGGTGTCCCACCCCGTTTCTGTAGTGTAGTGGTTATCACGTTCGCCTCACACGCGAAAGGTCCCCGGTTCGAAACCGGGCAGAAACACTCGGTTTTTGCCTCTTTATTTTTCCTTTCTCACCTTCACATTCGCGTTTCAACGCCTCAAACGCCCCGTCCCGCGGCGGGCAGCGGGGAAAGAGCTCCCCGGGGCCGCGCGGGTCCGGGTCCCGGTTCAGGTGCCGCCGCGGTCCCTGCCAGTCCGGCGGGGACCGGAGGGCGTTGTAGGGGCAGCCCGGCTAGCTCAGTCGGTAGAGCATGAGACTCTTAATCTCAGGGTCGTGGGTTCGAGCCCCACGTTGGGCGCGTGGTTCCTTTTGCTTCTATTGATCTTATTTTTGCTTCCGCACACACTCCGGGGGTCTCCAAGAGCATCCCAACCAAAAGCCGTTCAGGCTGGGTCCAATCCTAGTGCCTAACCCTCTGAGCAGTTACCGTGGGGTGTCTGAAGCACTTCTCGCATGGGGGTGGCATTTTTTGGTGCTGAGGGATTCATTCATTCACTTCCTGCAGCTTTCCAAGGGGAAAGCAAAGCTTTGATTCCTCATTTGCAATGAAACCAGCGACTTGAGCACACGTGGAGGAAGGGAAGAGGGACAACGCATGGATGTGTCAGTGTAAAGTGCTGCTCCATGGCTGGTCCTGGCGCAGGGGGTTATCCCACGGGGAGTTCGATGGGATTTACGCCCCGCTGGAGCAGCCCTGCCCTCCCCTCTGCTATCTGTCAGCTCATATCTGGCTCCAAACCAGCTGAACCCAAGCCAATGGGAGGCGAGGAGCAGCATCCCTCCCCTCCACATCATTCCCTCTGTTAGGAGCTGATTTCTCCGCTGGCACCCAGAAAACAGCCACAGCAGAAGGAGGAACGTCCCCGCGCGTCCCATCGCAGCGCCATGGCCGCGCAGAGCCCCGCGGACACCCTGCGCAGCGAAACCTCCTGCTCCATCTGCCTCGGTTACTTCCAGGACCCGGTCTCCATCCCCTGCGGACACAACTTCTGCCGCGGCTGCATCTCCCGCTGCTGGGAAGGGCTGGAAGCGCCGTTCTCCTGCCCCCAGTGCCGGCAACCGGCCCCGCAGCGCAGCCTCCGCCCCAGCCGCGAACTGGCCAACATCGCGCTCATCGCCCGCAGCATGAGCCTGGGAGGAAGGGCAGGGGCAGGCGGAGGAGGAGGAGGAGGAGGATGGGAGACGCTCTGCGGGCAGCACCAGGAGGCTCTGAAGCTCTTCTGCACCGAGGACCTGCAGCCCATCTGCGTAGTGTGCGACCGGGCCCGTGCCCACCGCGGCCACAGCGTGGTCCCCATCGAGGAAGCTGCGGAGAAGTACAAGGTAAAGCCCCACATATCCAAGGATTCCAGGCCTGGAAGGGAGTTCCGGGGGCTGCCCGGTCGGGTTTTAGTGCAGGGACACTGGGAGTTTGCAGTGGTCCCAGCAGGTTACCCCCCTACTTGAATCCGTTCACCTTTTCCAACAGGGAGAAAGCAGAAAGTCCCTTTTCCAGCCTTTTCCTCTCGAAAATCCTCTGCTGTTGGCTTGGTTCAGCTGAAAGACCGACACTGATAAATACCCAAAACCGTGTAAAAAAAAAAAAGGATGATTCATTTTATCCCCTTTATAAACGTGGTTACATCCATTTTTTAGGCCAATTTTAAGTATTTACCCCCTTATTCCCTATTTCTTTAGTTTCAATACAAAGAAATAACTTTCTCCTGTCTCCTCCCCTTGTTTTGCTGCTGCTCCAAACCTCTTCTCACCAGAACCCTCTGCAGTGCCCAGCATCATGTCAACATGAGGAACTCCTCGCTGTGTGTTCCCGAAGGAAATCCCCTCCTGCACTTATCTCGCTCTCACAGGCCTTGTGTGCTGCTGATGCTGTTTTGCTCTTTCCTTGCAGTGGTCACTTATGGACATTCCTCCTCCTCTTGGCTTTGCTTCGTGCAGAGGAGCCAGTGTTCAGGCAAAGCCTCTCCCATGGGAGACAAGGGCAAAAGTGATTCCAGTGGGAAAAGCCCCTCCAAGAGCATCTCTTCTTTGTCCCCAGGAAGAAATCCTGAGCTGCCTGCAGGTTCGGAGGGAGGAGAGGGAAAAGTACCTGGAAAGCAGGAAAGCCGGAGGAAGGCGGAGCTCATACCTGGTGGGTGCCCCAATGGGGAGCACCATCATGCGTCCCCCTGCTCTTTTGGGGCCAGATCCCACGTATTTGCTCTGTAGAGCATGGAGCCCTTTGCCCTGGGCTCCTGCCAAGCCCCAGTTTATCTGCTGGGGTTTCACATCGGCTGCACTGGGCTGATAACACCGGGGCTGCTCTGGGAGCAAACAACCCATTGGCTTGTATAGAGACATGGCTGGGAGGGGTTTCCCCTATATCCTATAAATCCCCCTCTGGCAGAGCCCATCTCTTGGCTTTGCTTCCATGCAAAGCCTCCTGGATAGTCCCACATCCATAGCAAGGCCTTTCGCACCCTCACATTTACTGAGCATCACTGAGGACATGGTACCCGAAACCAGCCTTGAGGCCCTGATCTGCTCTCCTTGGGCCTGGTGGGGTCTTGTTGCAGCTCCATCATCTCCTGCCCATCCTTTGGAGCTTCTCCGGGGGCTTCTGTGCTTCCTCCTGGGGTTGTTGCAGCCCCACGGGGCGGGGATGTGACACTGATGGGAACGGAGAGATGGGAGAATGACCCCTGAGGGAATCAGAGGGAGCTCGCACCGTGCATGGGGGGGGGTCTCTGCCCCTCTGAGCCCTGCTCCGCCCCGGGCAGGACCGGACCCGGACCGAAGGGAGGAGGATGGCGGGGGAGTTCCATCAGCTGCAGCGGTTCCTGCGGGAGCAAGAGCGCCTCCTGCTGGCAGAGCTGGCGCAGCTGGACCGCGCCATCGCCCGGGCGCAGGAGGAGGCGGCGGCCAAGGTCTCGGAGGAGATGTCCCACCTCGACACCCTCCTGTGGGAGATGGAGGGCACGTTCCAGCAGCCCCCGAGCCTCTTCCTGCAGGTGGGGACAGGAGCCTCAGACCCCATTCATCCCTATGGGGCATTGCTGGGGAGGGGCGGGGGTCACCCCATGGCCATAAGAACACACAGAAGACACAACACCCACCGTGCCTCTTCCTGTGTCTCCTCTCTCCTCCCACCCTTAGGACATCAGAAGACTCTTGGAGAGGTAAACGCGGCTCCTCCTCACTCTGCTGAGGGAACGCTGAGGTCGGGGTTTCAAACCACGTTGGTGCAGTGGTAGCACAATGGGCTCAGAAACATCCCTCCAGCGATGGCCTGGGGGAAGGCAACTGCAAAGAGAAGGGAAAGGGCAAAGGGGGGCTTGATATGCTCCTGGATAAGGATCCTCAGCCCATCCCATGGCTTCTCCTGCATTGTTTAATGGCAGCAGAACATCTCAGCAGTAGCCTTTGCTCTTTCCAGCTGTGAGATGATGAAGTTCAAGCCCCCGGTAGAGATTTCCTCCCATCTGGAAAGGAGACTCGAGGACTTCGTGCAGAGAAATGTCCTGGTGAGGGGCACATTGAGGAGGTGCCAAGGTGCGGAGTGGGGCTGGGAGCTGGGGTGGTGCTTTGGGTGCTTGGGGACAATGGGTTTGTGCTAAAGCAAAACCTGCCTGGTGGCTGCTGTGAGTGAATGCAGATGGGGTTTACCCGGAGGAGGACATCGGGAGCCTGTCCTGCAGTGGGGGGAGAAGAGAAGAACAAGCTCAGCAGAGGAGGCTCCTTCTCTCCCAAGAGCCTTGCACCACCCAACCCTCACCCCTCAGTATCCCCCCTAAGTCTCCCATTAGCTTTTCTCCCATCCCAAGCCTATAGGATGGAGCTGCAGCCACTTTGACCCCTATACCTGATGCTGTGAAATCTCTTTCCTCTGCAGACAGCCTGATGTTTAAACTGCAAGAGCCAAGTAAGTCGATGGCAGAGGTGGGTTTGGCTTGTGGGAGAGATTCCCATGGGATAACAATGCAGTAGAGGAAGGGTGACAGCATCCTGGTGTATCCAGGGGGTAGGATATATGGTCCTTGTAAAGCCAAATACCCCCCTGGGAGCCAAAGAAAGAAGAGCACTTGTGCTTCCCCTTCCCCCCCCATGCATCTCCCACCATCCCCTCCCCGTGCTCCATCCTTTGTCCTCCCCCCCTTCTCCTTCCACCCAGGAGCATCCCAAGGGTGGTCCCACTCCTCCCCATGCCCCCCATGCAGCATCCAGAGCTGGGAGGGATAAAACCACCTCTGTCCCCTCCCTTGTCCTGCAGCCAACGTCACCCTGGACCCCTCCACGGCTCACCCCAACCTCCACATCTCCGAGGACCTCAGGGAAGCCCGAGGCCACCTCCAGGCGCAGGACGTGCAGGACACCCCATGGAGGTTCAACTACGAGCCCTGCGTGCTGGGGCAGCCGGGCTTCACCTCGGGCAGGCACTTCTGGGACGTGGACGTGGGGCAGGGGGGGGTCTGGGCGCTGGGGGTGGCCCGAGCATCCATCCCCAGGAAGGGACCCCTGAGCCTCACGCCCAAGGAGGGGGTTTGGGCGCTGGAGGCTTTTCACTCCCTCACGTCCCCCCGCGCCAGCGCGCGCCCGAGCCCCGTCCCCAGCAGGATCCGGGTGTCCCTGGACTATGAAGGGGGCCGGGTGGCGTTTTTCAGTGCTGCCGACGAGGCTCCCCTCCTGGTTTACACCAGAGCCTCCTTCAACGGGGAGAGGCTCCTGCCCTGGTTCAAGATGGGGATGGGCGCTCGCCTGCAGGACATCAGCCAAGCCCTGCCCTCTGAGGAGCAGCCCCTGAGTGGGCAGCTCATGGCCCCTCTGGACTGGGTGGGGTTCAGGTTCCCGCTCCGGATCTGTCCTTGAGGTGGGTGTCAAGCATCAGACCCTAAGAGCAGGGTCACCTCCTGCGTGATGCTGTTGTTGAGGGTGATCACGGCATCACGGCAAAGGGGCTTGCAGCTCCTCTCTGCGTCCATTGGGAGCTGTGGGATGAGGATGGGGAGGTGGGGACACCAACAGGATCAGGCAGTACGAGGGGACGGAGACAGCTCATCAGAAGGAGGAGAATCCTGAAGGAACGCTCAGGGCTTTGATTTTCTTTTAGAGCTTATTTTTGGCTCTAATGGCCTGAATCGTCCTGTTTAAATCCCTTTGCGAAGTGTTTTCTTCCTGACACCAATCTCAAGGCAGATCCAGAGCCTGTTTTCCCAAGGGAGGTGGCCTTTCCCAGCCAACTGCCTTGCTCTGGGAGCTGATCCCAACCTCTGCCACATTCCTATGTTCGGCTTCAATAAAATAACCCTTTGGTTTGAGCTCTCTGCCTTGCTATGGGTGGATTATTATGGGTGCATTTCATAGCCTTTGGGACAGCAAAGAGGGGTATTCAGGGTGGTGCTTACCCTTCCACCTCATCCCGGTGGGCCTCTAGCCATTCAACTGGGAGCTAAAGGGAAACAATCCCACCTGGATGAATTCCTTCAAAATTGATGATTTCTGCTGAGAAAGCCCCAAAGAGGAAGAGGCATCCTCCAGACACACATTATCCCACCACGCTCCTCAGGAACACAAGGTGCAACCCCTAGATCCCATTGGAACTGCTTGATGGGAGGTAGAGATCCACGTTTCCCTTCCTCCTCCAGCCCCGCAGCTCCCTCCATGTCCCTGCTCCCTTCCGAGCTCTGTCCCAGCTCTTCCATGGTGTCCTTAACCTGGAGATGCAGCCTGCAGACATCTCCAGCTGGTTTTCCAGGTTCCATAGGTGCTTCCAGGGCACAACTGTGGGCTTCTCATTGAGATGAAAGGAGCAGGGTGGGAGCCAAGCAGACCCAAGCTTCCAGTCCTTCTGATGGGAATAGCTCACTGGGAATGGGACTTGCACCTCCAATGCTGGCCAAGCAATGGGATTCATCCCTTCAGTGGGGTCTCCACTCCTCCCAGGTGCTGCCATGCAGATATATATCTATTGATGGAGCTTATCAAAGGGTTATAAATGGCTTAGAAACATCCCCTGCGAGCTTGGAGCCAGGATGGGGTTTCTTGATGGGCACATCCATGGCCTGGGTGCCGATTGTGCCCCATTGAGTCCCAGCCCCTCTTCCAGCACCTACAAGCCTCTGGTCGCACAATTCCTTCCCCGTTTTCCTCATCCATGATTGCACCAAGAGCTCCCAGAGGCTGAAATATCTTTTGGGGGATGGATTTGCCTAATTCCCATCCCTAAAGAGAGAGAAGGGAGAGGCAGGAAGGGGCAGCCCTCGGGATAGAAGGTGCTTTGATTCCTTCCTAGCACATCCCCACCCCCTGCCATGGCACACAGACCTGACTCACAGGCTCAGCGCATCCCTGCTCCAGGTCTATTATCCAGCACTGGGGAGGAACAGGAAGGGAAAGATCCAGCCCCATCAAAGGGATAAACCCTAACAGGTTTGGGCCTTTCAAGTTCACTTTGGAAGAGCTTCAGGTGGAGCTCAGAAGCTGTTCTGGAGGGGGAGAAGGTCTCCGAGAGGAACAGAACCCTGGAGTGCAGGAAACTGGAGGGCCTGGTGGGTATCGAGGTCCCTGGGCAGTGACACAAGGGCTCAGGGTCAGTTCTTCGCTCTTTGTTGCTTGCACTGCAGCATGGATGTGATGGTGAGCACGGGGACATCAAGGCTTTCACCCCAAGCTCATGGTGGCTTCTTTTGCATCAGGTTTAATGGGAAAGAAACGATGGGGATTTGGGCTCCTGAATGACGTTTTCCTGTAGGAAAGGCTTTTCCCACCCTGTTGCCGCTTCGTTTGTATCTCCAAAGGGAGGGAAGAAGCTGAGCCCTGGTGCTGCAGGTCCCAAAAAGGCTTTTTCTTCTTGCTTTCCCAGCTGGAAGACCTGAAGAATGAGATTGAGAAGAGGCAAGCCAAAAATGCCACCAAATTCCCAGAGAATTCCCAGCTGGACACCGAGGCACAAGGGCGAGAAGAGAAGAACCAGCAACCGGTGAGTGAATTCATCCCATGTACAGGGGTTTATGGGGAGGGGAAATCCCCCCTGGTTGGGATTTCCCAGTCCCACTTTGCTTCTATTCCCTCTGTAGATCTGCAGATCCCAAGGGGATGAAGGGAGGGGGATTTGCAGCCTGGAATGATGAGAGTGAAATCAGTGGTTTGTAGAAGGAACAGTGGGGGCTGGTGGTTCCCTATGGGGTGGGGAGAGGAATGTGATAGTGCAAGGAGCATCACCTGTGACAGGCAGCCCAGAGCATCAGGTCCATGGGCTGAAGCTGGGGAAGCAGCCTGTGGCCACATTCCTTCAAGGCATCTTGTGCTGTAAGAAGAGTCCACACTGAGCTTCTTTTTCTCTTTCTCCTTCCCCCAGGACATAAGGAGCACCGTCAGCAGGTATGTGGCCTCTCCAAAAGGCTGTTCCATGGGGTTTTCCAAGAGCCATGGTGGAGCAATGCCCATGGTGGCTGCTTCAGGGGGTCTGGAAGGGCATTTGGGTACCACCACCACTATGTGTTCATCACCTCATTCCTGGTGGCACCAGATTCCCCCGGTGGTGACGATTCCAAAGGCGAGGTTTTCCTCTTCCCTAGATGTGGAAAAGCGACTTTCCAGCTCCCAGCAGATGCCTCTCCGGAGTCAGAAGAGAGATCCTGTCACTTCTCCTGGAGGAACGGAGGGCTGAAGGAGACCCTGAGGAAGCTGCAAGGTACGGAAGGGCTTGAGGAAGGGGAACTGCTTGACCTGTATTGGGAGAGCTGGAAGAGCTGCCCATAGATCACCCTGGATATGCTTTGGGAATGGAGATGCTGCAGTGAGGAACCCTGGGATGGAGGAGACGGGGAACAAAGGGGTTTCCTGGTCAGAAGGTTGGTACCCACATTTATCACTATCAATTGTCCATGTTTTGCCCTGGTTCCTGAAGGATGCTCCTGCTGGAGCTCCCCGTCCGGCCTATTGCAATCCCAGAAAGGGCTGAGCATGAGAACACAAGAGCAGCCGCACCTGTCAGGTGAAGGTGGAACACAAAGCGCCCAAAAGAGATGCTGAAGGAGGGGTATGAAAATCAGGACAACCCAACGGGTTTTCCCAGCCCTGCAGCTGGAAGAACCCCCCCTCCAGGGCAGAGCCAACTGATTCCATGAACATGGAAATTGGTTGGCCTAATTCAGTGCCAGCTCTTAGGTCTTTTTGTTGTTCAAGCTCAGCTGAACCGGTCTGGTCTTGTCCTGTGGTTGTGCAGGAGACAACCCACATCCCTTCCCTTCCTTCTTTCTTCTCCCAGCATAGCCTGAAGTCCGCAGGAGCCCGTTGCCATTCCTGTGTGCATTTCCTTTGGGGGTTAAAGCCAGCTTTTCTGCTTCACAGACAGAACATTTCCCTGCTTTGGGATGCTTCTGCCTTGGGATGCTCCCATTTGGGATGCTTCCATTTGGGATGCTTCTTCCCCTTGGATACCAGCCCGGGTCCTGCTGCCTCCTCCGCTCTCCCCCCATCCCTGGCGGGGCTCAACCCTCTTTCTGACCCCCTGTCCCGCACCCGCAGCCACCGTGACGCTGGACCCGGACACTGCGCATCCCGACCTCATCCTGTCGGAGGACGGGAAGAGCGTGCGGCGCGGCGCGGGCCGCCGGGACGTGCCGGACAACCCGGAGCGCTTTGACTACTGGCCCTTCGTGCTGGGCTGCCAGGGCTTCGCGGCCGGGCGGCACTGCTGGGACGTGGAGGTGGGCGACAGCGGGGACTGGGCGCTGGGGGTGGCCCGGGACTCCATCCACCGCAAAGGGCACCTCAGCCTCTGCCCGCAGGGAGGGATCTGGGGCTTGGAGAAGTGGGGGGGGCAGGTGCGGGCCCTCACCGCCCGCAAGGTGACGCTGCTGCCGCTGCGCTGGGTACCGCGCAGGGTCAGCGTCCACCTGGATTACGGCGGCGGGACCGTGGCGTTCTTCGATGCCGATGAAGGGGGGCTTATGTTCATCTTCTCCCGAGCGGCATTCACCGGGGAGAGGGTCCGGCCCTGGCTCTGGGTGGTGGGGGCCAGGTCCCAGCTCAGGCTGTGTCCGTGAGACACTGGGGGGAGCATCCCCTAACCCCAACCCAGAGCAGCATCCCCTAAACCAGAGCAGCATCCCTTAAGCCTAACCCAGAGCAGTGTCCTCTACCCCAACCCAGAGCAGCATCCTCTAACCCCAATCCAGGGCAGCATCCCTTAACCCTAACCCAGAGCAGTGTCCTCTAACCCCAACCCAGAGCAGCATCCCCTAAACCAGAGCAGTGTCCCTTAACCCTAACCCGGAACCATTTCCTCTCTTCTCCTCCAGCACATTTGATACTAACGATGGACATTAGTAATAAAATGCACCTGATTTTCCCCTCCTTGTCTTCCCCTCTTGTCAGGGCTGCAGCAAGCAGTAGAGCAGAGTGGTACATGGGATGTCCTTATGTACCTGCAAGGGGCTTGTTGGCCTTTCTGGGTGCAGGCGCAGCCTACTCGCAGGCTTTGTGCAAGGGAAGACCACAAATGGGATTTAGTTAACCAAAAGCCCCCTCTAGAACCTGACATTCAGAAGCAGCAAATAACCAGGCAGAGAAGAACAAGACAGCATCTAAATCCTTTTACTTCATCTAAAAGCGTAAGAGGGAGAAGCAGCCAGGCTGGTGTGAGATGTTGTGGCTTCATTTGATGCCCTGATTTGGGGGTGACCACTTGGGACACTGACCCATGGGGATGCTCATCCCTTTGGCATCATGGGGGATGGAAACAGAGGCTGGAAAGGGCAATTTAAGACCTCCAGAGTGCTGGAAATAGAGATACTGGGGACAGGAGGCTTGTGTTGGAGTGGGAAGGGAGAGCCTCATGGGCACAATGTGATATGGGCCCCTTCACCCCACACCAGGAACCAGGGATGGATGCTCTCCCCTTTGAAGGAGGCTGCTGGGAAGGTGAAGATCAGGGATCTCTTATCAGCATCAAAAAATGCCACCTGACCCCTGTCATAGTCCAGGGAGACCTGGACCCTGGTGGGGACCTGGACCTGGTACAGTGGGATGCGCTCGAGGGAGGTGAGAGCCCAGAACTGCCCCTCGCAGAGCCCCATGGACCAGAGCTCCATCCCGGGGCCCTCAGCAGCCTCCTCCCTCCTCCTGAGGGACTGTGTGGCCACCCCGACAGCCCAGGAGCCTCTGGGGGCCACCTCCACCTCCCAGCAGCATCTCCCCACGGTGATGCCCTCACTGCCCAGGACACAGGGGTCGGTGCCCAAGCCCTCAGCACATGGGTCCTGGTGGGCATCATTGTCCCACCTCACACTCCTCCCATCGGATGACACCACGAGCTGGGGATGAGCTGTGGATGGGTCCAGGGTCACCTTCACTGTGAAGGGCAGAGATAGAGCATCAGAGAAAACCAGTATTCCATGGCCCCAGGGACCATGTAGCACCATCATTGGAGGTGCTGGTTGCTTTCCCCATCCCACAGGGCTCAGGAGCAGCTTCCCAAGGGAAGAACAAGCTGGAGGGCAGATGAGTAAGAGACCCTCATCCTTCAGGGTGTTTTGTGCCAAAAGTGTGCATTTGGTCCCTGGCCACCCCGATGTGACAGCTAGAGCCAGTCCTCATGCAGCTCCATTGAGAGAACAGAACCCATCAGCACCTTATGGTGAGGACTCCCTGACTCTTTAGGGGGTTTTTCCTCCCTTCCCATTCATCACTTGGTTCAGACACAGATGAACGGATCCTAGGCTGGGCTCAGCCTTCCCTTGGCCCTTCCCACTCCCTCACCTTCAGGAGATGGGGACTTACTCTTTTCTGGCAGCTCGAACATCAGGATGTCTATGGAGGGGAGAAAAGGAGGCGTGAGTTGGTGTAACACGAAGACAGGGCTGCTCTGCATGCTCAGAGCACACACGCACCTTGGAAGCTCCTCAAGGTCTCCTCCAGAGCAGTGTTTCTGTCCCTGAAATGGCTGATTCTCTTCTCCAGCTCTGCAAGCAGCAGTGGGGGCTGCTGGAAGCTCTCAATTTCAAGCCTAGGAAGGAGGATGGGACAAAGAGGGGAAGGATTCATCTCCACAAAGAGAGACCAAGAAGGCTTTTGTGCACACTTTGGTGCAGCCTTAGATAAACCTGATGCATGGGCAACCATGGGTAGAGCTCAGGGTCCGCGCTCAGGGATCTGTCCACAAAGCCTCTGAGTGATGCCCAACACGAGGTCTAAATCCCTCCCAAATAGACGCTGGGGGAGCCCCATACCTGCTCAAGGTGCCTCTGATGTCCTGGAAGGGAGAGAGGGAAGAGGGAGCTCAGTGAATGGCTCTTAGGAGGAAAACATCTCCTGAAGCAGCAAGAGTGTGGAGCAGGGCACAGCCTGGGCTTGGCTGAATCATGGGGCCCAGATGGTGGTACCCAGATAGTGGTCCCCTGGCTCCTCACCTGCAGGAATCGATTTGTCGGCTGCTGGCTCTTCTCCTCCATCTCTTGGATGAAGGAATCCAGGCGGGAGATCTCCTTTGTCAGGCTGGTGACATTTTCTTCCTGCAGCTTCTCAATGTCCTGCTCCAGGTCTCCCAGCTGAGCCAGCAGATGCTGAGCATGGTCCTCCAGGAAGAGCCGCAGCCCTTCCAGCTTGGATAGGACCCTCTGGCGCTCGGCTGTGGTCTTCTCCTGTGAGGAGGGGATAAGGGAAGGAAAAGGGAAGGGGATTCTATCCATCCATCCATCCATCCATCCATCCATCCATCCATCCATCCATCCATCCTCCCACCCATCCATCCCAAGTAGCTTTTATACAGATCTCTTGATCTGCACGCAGCAGTTGAGTCCCTGGCAGATCTCCAGGCTCTGCCCATTATGCATCATTTGGTTTGGAACCTGGAGCAGGACCCCAGCCCCAGCAGGATGGTGTTGCACCTAAAGCCAGAGCCTGACATTCAAACCCCCCTTACCAAGTATTCCCAGTTCCTCCTCATCTCAGCCTCTCGCACCCCCAGGAGTTTGTCTTTCTCTTCCTTCAGGGCTTGCAGACGGGCCTGAATTTGTCCCTAGGGAAGGAAAAAGGTCTCTGGAGATTCGGCTACCCAAAAAGGGGATTGCACTGTGGTCAGCTCCAGAGACTTGAATTGCACAGAAGGGAAGTTGAGACCTCAGCCCTCCATCCCTGGAGCACCAGATGAGAACTGAGAGAGCAGAAGCACTGGTGCATGCCCTGCGCTGTCATTCTGAAACAGGCTGTGTAGGAAGCATAGAGGGGGGAACACAAGAGTTCTGCCCCCACAGCACAGCCCTGAGTGAGGGCAAGATGTTCCACAGCCTGGTGGTAATGTGCTGCTATAGGAGCATCAAGCCCTGATGGTGCTGGTGGGTGGGAAAAGCCTCATTGTACCTTGTATCCCTGGACAGCATCCTGCGCGGGGAGCATCCTGTGGGACCGGTGTGCGCGGGACTCCCTGCAGATCACACAGATAAAGGTTCCATCGTCTTCGCAGAAGAGCTTGAGAGGTTCCTGGTGCCTCTCGCATCTTTCCCCTTGTCCCGTGTCCCCCTCGGCCGCCTGCGCTCTCAGCCTCCGCGCCGCCTCCAGCACCCGCGCCAGCTCCCGGCTGGGATGCAGCGTCCTCTCCGGTGCCGTCTCCCGACACCGCGGGCAGGAGAAAGGCGCCGTGGACCATTCCCAGCAGCGGGAGATGCAGACGCGGCAGAAGTTGTGTCCGCAGTGGATGGAGACCGGGTCGCGGAAGTACTCGAGGCAGATGGGGCAGGAGGCTTCGCTGGGGAGCGCCGTGGAGGGGCTCGGGGCAGACATCGGGTCCCCCCCCCGATGAGAGCTCTCAGGCAGACGCTGCTTTCGTTTGCCTTCGAGCAAGGGAAAGGCGTTTCCCTTCCGCCTCCCCCACCCCCGGGGGGGGGGGGGGGGGGGCAGAGCCAGAGCAGAGCTTGGCTGGGATGGGGTGGAGCTGGTGGTGGCTCTTGGCAGCATCTCTCGAGCGATCCCTGCTCCCCATGGTCTGTACCCACATCCGGGCAGGAGGAAGGACAGGGAAAGGGAACCCTGTCTGAGGGGCAGACCCACATCGTGGAAAAGGGCCGGGCTTGGGAGCAAAGAGGATGTGGGGAAGGGGCTCTGTGTGGTAAAGGTGACAAAGAGCAATGGAAAAGATGGGGAAGAGCATCCATGGAAAAGGTGTGTTGCTGCAGCAGGAAGAAGAGCAGGGGACAAAGCAGCATCCTCAGTGCAAAGGCCAGACACAGCCTGGGGGGTGGGGGGGGGATCAAACCCAACACCAGCCCCTCTGCACATCCCATTAATCTACATCAGCCTTTAGCTCCAGGTTAAGCAATAAAAGAAGCCTCGAGCATGATGCTGAGCCCCAGGTTTCAGTGTGGGTGCTCATGCACACAACTAACAGCGGATGTTCTCAGATGTGTCACTTCGTTACCCAGCCTCAGCACTGTGCAAAGTCCTGTGTCGTTGCTACAGCTTTGCAAGGGAGCCAGGATGCACAAAAGGCACCTTCACATTAACATTGCTAAGAGGGTGCGTGACCAGCGACTCAAGGCTCAGCCCTGAACCATGAGAGAAGCAGCAGCATCCTGCTCAAAAGGAGAACTGAAAGCAGCAATAAGTGGTTATAGCTGCACATACACACGCAGGAAGGAGTTGCTGGCAGTGGCAAGGAGTGAAGGGTGGGATTACAACCCAGGAAATGATGTTTGTTCTGCATTGAACCTCTTTCCCCCAGGGAAAGGGGAGTTCTCCCTTCATTCCCCATCCCAGAGAAGACCCATTGCCCCTCAGCACTGCAGCTGCTCCTCTGCTCACATTCACCTCCCTTGGGGCCAGAGGCACCGCTGGGGCAGGAAGTGAAACCTGTCCCATCATCCCCACCACCGAGCCCATGGCTGCAGCCAGCCCTGCCCAGAGCTTCCACGATGAAGCCTCCTGCTCCATCTGCCGGGGCCTCTTCCAGGACCCCGTCTCCATCCACTGCGGACACAACTTCTGCCGGGCTTGCATCACCCGCTGCTGGGAGGGATCCGACGGGAGCTTCTCCTGCCCTCAGTGCCGGGAGACGGCGCCGCAGAGGAACCTGAGACCCAATAGGGAGCTGGCGACGCTGATCGCGGTGGCGCGGAGGCTGAGCCTGCAGGCGGGCAGAGCTGGGCACCGGCTGTGCCACGAGCACCAGGAGGCCCTGAAGCTCTTCTGCGAGGAGGAGCAGAGCCCCATCTGCCTCGTGTGCAGGGAGTCCCAGGTGCACCGCGGCCACAACGTGGTCCCCATCGAGGAGGCTGCCGAGGAGCACAAGGTGGGGAGTGTCCGTGCATGGCATGGGCAGGAGAAGGGGACCAGGGTCAAGGGAGATGCCCCATGGGTTGCTCTGATTGAGGATTACCCCTTGTAGCAATAGAACAAGGGGTGATGGGTTTAAACTTAAACAAGGGGAAGTTCAGGTTGGAGGTAAGGAAGTTCTTCACTCTGAGTGCGATGGGACAGTGGACTGAGTTGAATAGAGAAGGTCTGGATGAACCATCCCTGGCAGCGTTTGAGGCCAGGCTGGACTGGGCTTGGAGTAACCTGCTCTAGTGGAAGGTGTCCCTGCCCATGGCAGGGGGTTGGAACTGTGCGATCTTAAAGTCTCTTCAACCCAAACCATTCCATGATTCGATGTTATTAAGCAGGGAAGAATCTGAGTTTGTAAGCGATAAACCTGGATAGGTGGGATGGGGGCAGAGGGATGGACCAGCTACAGGGAGGAAATGCACCACCAAGGTGTTTCTTCTCCACTCAGGAGAAACTCCAGGCTCATGTGCAGGTCCTGAAGGACAGGAGAGAAAAGCTGCTGGGACTGAAAAAGGCTGAGGAAGAGAAAAGCCTGGACCTCCTCGTAAGTATCCATCCCTTCTCTTTTGGTTGTCCCTCTGGCCACGGTGACGGATGAGGAGACACCAGATGTGCCACGGCCCAGGAATGTCCTCTCCATTGGTCAGTGGCCGTTGCCTGTCCCCAGGGCAGGTCAAACACGCTCCCATTCTCCCCATATCCCTGCTGCATGCAGGCTGGGAGCACGTGTTGGGTTTTCCCAGGTTATTGTACATCTTCTTCCTCAGTTACCTCACAAGTGGAACACGTTCCCACATTCCCCCTCCTAATTCCTGCAGGAAATGGGAATCACCCTATGGCCTCTCCTTTGCCTCAGTTTCCCTTTCCCCAACTGTTTATGTATCTCTTCCTTTATTGATCAAAGCATTCAGGGGCAGGGATTATAGTCCATGGGAAATGGAAGTCTTAGAAGTTTCTGGCAAAGGGAAGCCAGAAAGAAGCCTGGAAAAGGCAAACAAGCGTTTTCGTGATCCCCGTGCCTTGGAGCGGGCTCCGGGCTCCAAGTCACCCACAGCCCATCTCCACTGGGGTTCCCCTGCCCCATCCTTGCGTGTGTTCCCTGCAGGAACAAGTGGAAGCGGCGCGGCAGAAGGTTGCATCCCAAGCCAAGGAGCTGCAGCGGTTCGTGGCCGCTCAGGAGCGCCTCCTCCTGGAGCGACTGGCCGAGCTGGACCAGGGCATCGTGAGGAAGCAGGAGGAGAGCATCGGGAGGCTCCTGGGGGAGGTTGCCTCCATCAGTGAGCAGATCCATGAGCTGGAGGAGAAGAGTCAGCAGCCACCGTGCGAGCTCCTGCAGGTGAGGAAGGTCTGAGCCCCATTGGTGCCGCAGCGCAGGGCTCAGAGCAGTCTAAATGCTCCTTTAAGGACACATCTTTCCAAGCTCTCTGGGGGTTTAATAGATTTTCTTCCATGTTCGCAGCACGGCCCAACTGCCCCCGTGAATGTTTCACATCCCTGTTCATATCCCTGCCTGCTTCAATGGGGATGAGTTCATCCACATGGTTGTACATGTGCACATCCAAAACGTTGTCTGGGTTGCTTCACATGCAGTGGAGGAACAAGAGTCACTCACCTCACCTTTAGGCTGTCATGAAACTCCCTGAGCTCCAGGCTCTGCTTAATGGCTAAAACCTCATTAAATGATGCTGCCACAGCCTCACCTCATGCCCAGCAGGTCTGTAAGTGCTGTAGGGCTCATTTTAGACCCACCATTTAAACAGAGCAGAGCCTTGAGGTCACCCCAGAGCCCTGTGGTAGCTGCTTGCTGCTTGAAGCCAGGCTTTGCTGTGATCTAATGCTCCTTTTCTCATCCTTCCTTTGCAGGACAGCAGCAACATCTTGAGCAGGTTTGTGGCTCCTTTCTGGTGATGTTAATGTCCTTTATCTCTGCGGTGGTGACACTGATGGGCTCCAGAACCCCAACAACTGTGACCCCTGTGTGCTAGGGACCATATAGACATACTAGGACCCTGCAAAAGGTGCTGAAGATCAGGGGAAGGTATCAGATGGGATGACGGAACCTCCAGCTCAGCTGCAGCAGAACTACCTGCCCCTGCAGGGCTGAGTTATCCCTCCCTGCCCTTGTGAGGCCACAAAACCCATCAATGTTTAAACCCTAAGGACCTAGGACCAAGCCTTCGTTCTAGTCCTTGTTGCTTTAAAGGAGCCCCCAGATGAAAGTGAGTCACAATGGCCATTATGAGCAAAGGGATGTTCTCAGGAAGGTCTTCCTTCTCTCCAGGCTTGAGAAGGATGGAGCCCAGGAGCCAGCAGAGGCATCGCCTGAGCTGGGGCAGAAACCCAGCACTCCCCCTCCGAAAAGCATTGCCCTCAAGGAGATCCTGATGAAATGTAAAGGTACAGAGAGGACGGGGAGGGGGTGAGGCTGGGGTTGGTCTGTCTGCAGCGGGTCTGAAGGAGGAGATCTCGGCTACATAGAAGTGCCATGGAGAGATGCTTCCAACAGGCCTTGCAGAGCTGTGGCTGTGTCAGCACAGCAAGAGGCACTTACTGGGGTGGGAGAGGGCAGGTTTGCCTCTGGGGGTACAGTAAGTGTTGGGATGCTCATGCAGGGTTGGCATTGCCTTTGGAAATCACCTCTCAAAGGTGAACATCGCAAATATTTCCATGTGGGAACATCAAAAAGGGAGAGCAATGGGAAACCCACGGGTGGCCACGCTCCAAAGCCTTACTTTTACTCCAAAACAATGCAGCTTTCCTACTCTTCCCATCTTACTCATGGGCATGAACCCCTTCCTGAACTGCTCCAGCAAGCAGGAACCGGGAGCTGAAGCATCCCAAGGGCCGGGGGGTTGGGGAAGATGGGGATTCCCATGGGACGGAGCCGCGGCGGTGATGCTGCTCCTGGCTCCATCCGCAGTTACCCTGACGCTGGACCCGGACACGGCGCATCCGCGGCTGGTGCTGTGCGAGGAGCACAAGAGCGTGAAGTGGGGGGGCACCCGCCAGCCCCTGCCCGACAACCCCGAGCGCTTCGACTCCTCCCGCTGCGTCCTGGCCCGCGGAGGCTTCACGGCCGGGAGGCACTACTGGGAGGTGGCGCTGGGGCACGGGCAGGTCTGGGCCCTCGGCGTGGCCAAGGAGTCGGTGCGGAGGAAGGGGCGGATCAGCATTAACCCCAGGGAGGGGATCTGGGCCGTGGGGCAGTGTGGGAGCAAGTCCCAGGCTCTCACGTCTCCCCCCATCCCCATCGCCCTGCCCGCTGCCCCCGCGGTGATCGGGGTTTACCTGGACTACGAGGAGGGGAGGGTGGCGTTCTTTGACTCTCGTAAGGAGGTTCCCATCTTCAGCCACCCCCCGACGGATTTTGCAGGAGAGAAAATCCTCCCCCTGCTCTGCCTGGGCAGGGGCTGCCAGTTCACGCTGTCCCCATGACCCCCCCGTGGGACAGCATCGCCTGAGTGCAGCTCGCTGGGGTCTGGATTCTGGGAGCGTGAAGGATGGAAAAGTCTCCTTCCTCCATCATTTATGTCGACAAGAAGCATCGGTTGGCTCGGGGGGATGCTATGCTCCCCAAAACAACCTGTCCTGCTCTGCTGGTGCATCCGTGCCCATAAACCCCTTCCAAAACCTCTCTGTTGGAGGACAGGGATCAAGCTGAGCCACACACGCACCTCTCCAATGTAATTCAAGGATGACATAGGCAAGGTCTGATCTGATAGAAGGGTACTTTAAATCACCAGGAGTACCTGCATCCCTGGTGAGAGCTCATGTTGGCATGGAGAAATAAACCCTTCCTCAGGCTTAGCTGCCTTTAACCTCTCCTTGAACAGCAGCCCCGGGATGAGCTGTCGGTGGGTGAATGGGGCTGTAAGGAGGAGCCAAGGGGGATGGAGGGTGATCATGGGACCGTTTCCCAGTGGCTTGAGTCATAATGAGGAGCCAAAGGGCATTCTGGAAGCTTGGCTGTAAGGAGCAGCAGATGATAAAGGCGTTCTTGCCAGCCTCCACACACCCCGGTGCATGCAAACCCCTCTGGAAGCTGCTGCACGGCCACAAGCACTGTGTTTGCATGGATGGAGCAGGTCTGCTCGTTCCCTTTGCATATGCAGGAGGATTCACAGCGGGAGCAGCAGAGCCGGAGCTTCTCGGCATGCAACAGCGAGGTGGGGTGCCTCAGGGATGAGCAGCTCCAAACTGGTTCCCAGTAACAAGCTGCATGTAAGGGGTGGTCCTTGCTGGCTTCCCGTCCAAAGCCACCGGGATATGGGCAAATCTGATCATTGAGTGGCTGTGAAATGCCCCATTCCCTGAAGGAAAGCTGTGGGCTGGCTGCTGGGACACCCCTTCTGCTTGAGCTGCGCCCATGTGGGGCTGAGGAGAGGGGACAGGGGCAAAGGACCGAAAATAAACAGGGCAAAGAACCGAAAATAAACGGGGCAAAGAGCTGCAGGAATCGGTCCTGGCCGAGATGTTCAGTGCGCGGTGAGCTGAGCGTGGCCTCCCTGGTGGTCTAGTGGTTAGGATTCGGCGCTCTCACCGCCGCGGCCCGGGTTCGATTCCCGGTCAGGGAAGATGCTTTTTCTCCCCATTCTAGACGCCGTTTTGGGGAAAACGCCTTTATTTAGCGGTGGGTCTTCTTTATAGTTTTCTAGGTGCTGTTTGCTATTCAGAAGTTTTGTTTAATATGGGTAGAGAGCGAGAAGTGTTTTTCCAAACCGTGCAAAAACGCGGGAGAGCTTAGCAAGATGGTATTTTCGGGGAAAAAGAGAAAAGTTGTTAATAATAAAACGCAATACCCCCAGAAAAAATGAAAGGGGGGGGGGGGGGGGGGAGGTGTTGAGGGAAAATGGAGTGTTTCTGCCCGGTTTCGAACCGGGGACCTTTCGCGTGTGAGGCGAACGTGATAACCACTACACTACAGAAACCCTGACGGCCCAGTTTCCTGCGCTGCCCGAACCCTGCCCGCACCCTGCCCTCACATAGCCCTGCAAGGGTCGAGGTCCGAGCCCCAACAACAGCCTCCTTCAGCGGACACTCCCAAACCCATCTTATTTCGGAAGCTGTTTGGCTGATTTTAGGAAAACCAGCGGTTTAACCACCGAGAAGTGCAAGAAAAAAAGGTCTGAATTCTGTCAAAATTAAGCGAAAATATCCCTTTTTGCGTATTTCCCACCCCACGGTGGGAGAAAACATGTACTTAATATTTTGGGGGTATAATGACCCACTCCTGAGGTGGCTTCTGACGGAAGCAGTGGCGCGAAGGGGAAAATGATGGGGTTATAGGAAAAAAAAACAAAACAAAATTCCTGCTGTCAGGAGTGGGATTTGAACCCACGCCTCCACACGGAGACCAGAATTCCCAAGTGCGGGAAGGCAAAGCCTTGAGTCTGGCGCCTTAGACCACTCGGCCATCCTGACGGCGACGAATTTAGATTGGAAAAGGGAATATAGCGATGCTAAAAACCTAAGTGCTTATTAAGTTGCAGGGTTTTTTTCCTTTTGGGGTTTTATGGTGACTGTCAGAGAGGGAGCACCGAGAAGTCGGGCAGTGTTTGAATTGACTTTGAATCGTGGGGGTGGGAAAAGAAAGAACCGCCCAACGTGGGGCTCGAACCCACGACCCTGAGATTAAGAGTCTCATGCTCTACCGACTGAGCTAGCCGGGCGCACGCAGACCTCTATTCTGGCCTTATTTTGATGCGGGATTCGGGAGGTGTCAGCCCCTGTGGGAGTGGGAAAAAACACCTCAGGAGAGAAATTAAATGCTGCGAAATGCTTCCCGCTTGCGTAAATGATATCCAAGCAGCAGAAGACGGAATTCCGTGTGAATTCCTTAGGAAAACTCCTTTATTGTTATCATTTCTTTGTTCCACGCACGTATTGGTACCCAACTGGGGTTAAGGATGGGGATGCGGGCGGGGGAAGAGGGGCTCGTGGTTGGTTTCTGTAGTGTAGTGGTTATCACGTTCGCCTCACACGCGAAAGGTCCCCGGTTCGAAACCGGGCAGAAACATTCCTTTATGTAGACATGCCTTTTTCCTCCTTTTCATGAATTTTATAGACCAATATTCCCCCAAATTCTGGAATGGCAGTGCTTGGGAAAAATCTCTATAGAAAGCACACGTTGCAGAAGGGAATTTGATTTGATTTAATTTAGTCGATGCATTAATTTTTTCCATGGGGATACACTGATAAGTCCCACCAGGAGACAGGAATATTATTCTTGCAGAAATAGCTCATCTGTTTTAATTTCCATGGATCTGGAATTGCCTTTTTCTAGGGAAAAAAAAAAAGCCAACAACGATAAAACACCCAGAAATCCATCAGACGCAGGAGGGAATTTCTAAATTCAGCTTAATTATAGAAAAATTAAAGCCCTTTTCCCTGACCGGGAATCGAACCCGGGCCGCGGCGGTGAAAGCGCCGAATCCTAGCCACTAGACCACCAGGGAACTGGCTCTTCACGCGTATTTTATCAATCCTATCACTTATCTCTGCACATTCAACAGCCCCCAAATCCCATTCCGCCGCCCCAACGCTGCCGCCTCCCAACAGCCCAACAGGAGCCGCTTTTTTCTGTCCTCGGAATTAATCAAACTTAGCAAAAATTCATTAGATATAACAAAATAAATTAAAACCTATCAAATTTAATTAAAACCGTTGGGTACCCGCGTTTCCAGCGCTCCCTGGTGGTCTAGTGGCTAGGATCCGGCGCTTTCACCGCCGTGGCCCGGGTTCGATTCCCGGTCAGGGAAAGTTGCTCTATAATCGCATATTTTGTTTAAAACACGCTATTTTTCCTCCTCGGGGTCCCGCAGGACTTTTCTGGCTCATCCCGAACAAAAGCTCGTCTTTCTCGTCCTTCTCAGTGTGCATGTCCGCAAAAAATACTCATTTTCTAACGCTAACAGCAAATTTGAGGGGAATTTCCTTAGAAAAGGAGTGGGAGAACGTGGAAAGAGAGACCTGGGTCATCCTGTCACCAGTGGGTCACCTCTGTCCCCTTACATGCCGTTTCTGTAGTGTAGTGGTTATCACGTTCGCCTCACACGCGAAAGGTCCCCGGTTCGAAACCGGGCAGAAACATCATTTTTATGGGTTTCTTTTCCCTATCTTGCAGCATTTAGGTCATTCAGTGTAGGGACAGTGACAACGGAGTGTTATTTAGCTCTGGTTTGGCCAGCTGGAGGAGGGACCTTGTCTCTGCCCCTTGCAAAGCAATAGCTGGAGATTCCTACTCCTTTTGGGGCATGTTCATGGTGTGCTTGCTTCCTTAAAAAGCAGTTTTAATGCGGAAATTCTCTCTGGCTATCGAAAGTACCACAGTTTTGTCTCCCTTGGTTATGTCCATTGCTTTGACCACCCTCAAGACATCATGAAGGGTGGCCCAGGTCGGTGTTGGCAAAGGGAGAAGGATAGGTTCTTGTGGTTGGTGGTTTTGGAAGACAAGGGGGGGGGGGGGGGGGGAAGGAAAGCAGAAGAAGGAAAAAAGGGGCAAAAGGATGTGGGAAACATCCCTGGGGAAGGGGAAAATTCCATGAAACAACTTTTGCCCTGAATTCCCACAAAGACGAGCCCCCGGACGGCTGTCCCCAGGTTTCTGTAGTGTAGTGGTTATCACGTTCGCCTAACACGCGAAAGGTCCCTGGTTCGAAACCAGGCAGAAACACTGATCTTAGGGTTTTTTTCTACCTCTCTCCACAACTTGCTTATACAGACGCTGATGTACTCCTGGAAATATAATTTAATGGCTATTTGGGGGAGGGTTTGAGCCGGAGACCAGTGGATGGGATGTGATGGCTGCTCCATCTCTTCTTTTACATCCATAATCTTTCACTGTTTGTTTTCCATGTGGATAGGGAGGAATAATTTGCATTTACCCCTGCTGCCTCAGCATATCTCATCTTTTCCCACCACCAGCCTAGCTAGGGATAAAGAAGACCTCTCTATAGAAGATCCCCGTAGATCCCTACAGAAGAGCCCATGATGTCGCTGCCTGAGCTCACACAAAAGGATACCCCTGCTCCCACTGCCCCTTTATCTCATGTGGAAAGACCAATTGAGGGCACTAATGAGCATTAATTGTCCCACCTCGGACCCCACCCCGCCACCCATGCCTCAGCGGCTCTATTTAAGCTCAGCCCTGGAGCATTTACCTTTTTTAGGCTGTTTTTCAGGAACATCTATGTATGACCATGACTGATCCACCCCATGGGCTGCGTTCCTGGCTTGCCTTCAACCCTGCCTGCCCTTGCCTGGGGTGGGAATTATCCGGTGATGGGGGTTATCTGCCAAGCAAGTAAAGGTTCTTTTGCTGTATGATGATGAGCAACTTGTTCCTGTCCCTGCATGACATTGGTTTTGTTTCTGGGACTCTGCTATTGCTTTCCCTTAGGTGTTTCTTAGCTTCGTTGTTCAGCTCCAGTCCTGCATGTTTTACCCAAAGAGCTCATCCTGCTTTGCTCCAAACCAAGCAATAAGTTTGCTCCCTTCCCCCCAACACGTTCTGCATTCATCCATCCCACGAATGAGCTGCAATCAATAAGCCTGCGTGGAGGGGGAGTCTCTGCAGTCATGCATTCCTGCTCCTGCATGGAGTTATTTGTTCTTGGGACGTGACCTAGAATAGCAGCCAAAATCTCAGGCTCCACACTCAGTTAACCCTCTGAGCATAGCCCGCTGGTGTAGGAACTGTGCAGCTGCTGTCAGAGCTCATTGCTCTTCATGTTTCCATTCTTCTATAAGCTTAAGAGATCCGTGAGCACCGGTTGGAGAAAGAGCCTGTGGAATTCCTGAACTGTGCTTAAACATGTGAAAGGTGCCTAAAAACCAGGAAAACCCAGAAAATTCTCATGAACCCCAAGGATCAGACTGATCCCCTTGTAGCAGCATCACCATCCACAGCTCTGCATGTGTTTTATGCAGAGGTGCCTGTACTCTGCTCCTTTACACCCTTCAATCCCACCCAAGAAACGGAGGAATTGGGGTCTTCTGGGGTGTTTTCCACCCAGTTGAATGCACTGAGCTGAACGCCCCCTCCCCACCTCGCGTTACACCGGGGGTTAAAGGGAAACCTCGCAGCTCCCTGGTGGTCTAGTGGTTAGGATTCGGCGCTCTCACCGCCGCGGCCCGGGTTCGATTCCCGGTCAGGGAAAGGTGTTTTTTGGGAGTTCCTTTCTGTAATTTCGGTTTTAATTCGCTGTGCAATGCGCATAACCCGCATCCCCACGCACAAACACTCCTTTCCCAGCTGTCCAGCCCCAGAGCGCTCCCGGGTGCCGAGTGGGACTTGGCACAGCTGGAGGAATAACCCAGCCCTGCCAGGATGGAGCTTTTCCCGCAGCCTTTTCCCTCCGGAGACGCCCCGGTCCCAACCTCCCCCTCCACCGCGCTGGGGGCACCCGGGTCGCAGCTCACAGGCTGCGCCATCAGCGGCTACCCCAGCGCCCGGCTAGCTCAGTCGGTAGAGCATGAGACTCTTAATCTCAGGGTCGTGGGTTCGAGCCCCACGTTGGGCGGCTGCTTTTTTTCCTTCTTGGCAAAAGTTTTAGGGCTGTGTCACAAAGGATGCAGCACCATGGGTAATGAGGGTTGTATCCCGACAAACCCAGTGGCATACAGGAGTCGAGGTGGGCTTCCTTTAGCTTTGAAAGGTGGAAAGATGCCCTTTTAACTGCCTTCCTCTTTGCCCTTTCCGTCATTTGTTTTAAATTCTCCTTCAACCTCTAACACTGCAGAGTGATTCCGACCTGCTCTCATCTCAGCCCCCGGCATTATGCTATTTATGATTGCTTTATGCAGTCTTTGAGCCTTGTAAACCTCTCCAGACTAGAACTGGGTGATAAAGAGGAGCAAAATCCAGCCCCAGATGAGCAGCACGGTGTAACCTGCTCACAAAGTGCCTGATAAGTCCCAGGAAATCCCCATTCTTTGGTTTAGGGCACAACACTTCTAAAAACGTTAATGTAATACCCTATTTTGTCATGTTTAATGCCATAGATGATGGCATTAAACCACAGGCATCCTTTGTGGTTTAGACCAAAGCCTTTTGCTCTACACCTCGTGTAAGAGCAAGGTGAACAGTGCTCCAGTGAGAACAAGCTCAGCTTTGGCCTGGGCAAGCATTACACCGTTCTTCTCCCCAGGTTATCCAGACCAGGATATGCATTGAACTCTGGCAGGGACCCAGCCCTCAGGGAACCTCCTCCTCTTGTTTGGTTTTGGCTGCCTGGAGCTGAGCTTCATGCTTGAGGACATGCAGGTATCAGTGCTGCCAGCACAAGAGCAGCTGCAGTAACACTGGGTTGGGTTGGTGCAGGTGAAGCCAAAGGACTTGGAAGCGAGCAGGCAGGTTTCTTAGGGTCCTGTCCATCAGCTAAGGCCATAACCACGGAGCTTCACCCCTCCACAAGATGCTGGGCACCGGTTCCTCTGCACAAGGGGAAGTCAAGGAGCCTTGGCCTGGCCCATGTGATGGATGAGGCCGTGTCCATGGAGGAGCCGTGTTTGCCCAGGTGCGGGCAGCTCCATTGTTCCCACCAAACAATGGCCCCCGGTGCCTCTGGGGTCGTTCAGGTCCTGGCTCGGCCCTGAGGAGGGATAAAGGCAGCAGGGACAGGAGCTGGGGGGAGCTTGGACCACGGAGGGGAAGCAGAGCCTGGTAAGGGACCTTCTCTTTGGGATTTGGTTTGTGTCTCCTGGCACCATCCCAACACACCCCAAAACCTCCCATTCATTCGAATCCCCCTGTTTCTATACCCATAAATGTCTGGGTTTTTTGCTGAATCAGCATGAGACGGACCCTTTTGGGGAGAAAAACGGTGGAAATGGGGCATTTTGGGAGCCCGGCTAGCTCAGTCGGTAGAGCATGAGACTCTTAATCTCAGGGTCGTGGGTTCGAGCCCCACGTTGGGCGCTTGTTTTTATTTGCCCCAGTCTGCCTGGGTCTGGGGGCAAGATACTGGTGCTGTGCCTAAGCAAGAGGTGGAGGCATCTTAGGATGTATCTCTACTAATTTTGCCTCAGAAAGGGCATCACAAACCTCTGTTCCCTGAGGGGCTGCTTGGTTTCCCTCCCTTCTAAAGGCTAATCACCGAGGAAACTCATTACAGGGATTAACAAAGCACCCGAGCCATTCTCATCCATAGGTAACGCTGTACTGGGAGACCAGGATCCATCCCTTTTCCCAAGATGAAGGTGCTCTTCGTGGGGCTGACCCTTGCTCTGTGCATTGGGGTTGGTAAGTAGAGGGGGGCATCATTGGGCTCTTGTTCTGTAGAGGGGGGCATCATTGGGCTCTTGTTCTGTGAGTGAAGGGGACACTTGGTCCCTTCCCTGGTGAGCTCCACATCTCCTCTGGGGTCTCCTCATCTCATTGTAGGGGTGTTTGAGCCCCCCCCCCCGGCTCTGCAGAATCGAGCCCAATTTCATCCCCTCTTCTCTGTCTGCTGCAGTTGAGGCTCTTCAATGCAAGGTCTGCAAGTACAAGATCCCCTTCGTGGGGTGCTTCCGGGGCGCGAATGAAACGACCTGTGAGCGGAGGGAGAAATGTGCCATCATCAAAACCTCCCTGGGTACGACGTGGGCCCAAAGCCACCCCTTTCCTTTGGTCAGGGAGGGTTGTGCTTGTCTTTGGGGAGCTAAAAGGGCTCACGGGATGGATGTTGTCATTGACTGGTTCGGGTGGGAAGGGATCTTAAAGCTCGCCCAGTTCCACCTTCCACTGGGGCAGCTTGGCCCAAGGTCCAGCCTGGCCTTGAAGCCCACCCCTGGTTTGTGTTAGCTCGATGCTGCTCCCCTCTAATCACAGCCCCTCTCCCAGGGAAGGTGACCCTTTACTACCAGCAAGGCTGCACCTCTGCCATGAACTGTGGCCGGGAACGGGCATCCGATGCGGAATCCCGCCTGACATCCCGGTATTCCTGCTGCGAGACCGACCTCTGTAATGAGGAGTGGGATGAGGACCCCACAGACTAGCCTGGGGCAGCGTGGTGTGGCCGGTTCAATGCTATGAGCTCTCCAGCTGATCCCAAAGGATTCCCACCCCGCATCCGGATGGTGGGATCCTCTCTGTGTATCTGGCCTTGGCTTTTCCAGCTCGAGCAATAAACCTGCAGGTTATAACCAGCGGCTGGGCCTGGCTCTTGTGTGCTTCCCTTCTCCTATTCCCAGCTCTCCAGACTCAGCATTCCTGGTGGTCTGGAAGCAGCTCATGGCCCCTGAACATAATCCTGCAGCTCAACCCCCAAGGGCAAGCCAAGGTGCTTCCTCCCACTTTGCTTCCCATTCGTTTTCCTGCAGTGCAGGGCTGGGATTTTCATTGCTGGGAACTTTGCATAAGGGAAGCCAAAAGAAATAAGGGATGTGTGTATTTAATAGGTGTTTATTTCACTTGTGCAAAGAAACACGTTTAAGGTTGTATTTTCCTTGTATTTCCCCCCTTTCCCTGCTGTTTTGGATGTCCCAACTTCTCCTTACCCAAAGCCACCTGTGGTCAGTGCAATTTGTCCTGCAGGTGATGTTTCTGCCCTTCTTTGCCCCGAATATGAGCTGGGATACGAACCATTCATTGATGGCTTTGGAGAAGGGAGGAAAAGCTTCGGTCCTGGAGCCCCGTGGAACGGGAGACGGGGCATTGGAGCGGGTCTGGGCTTGGGGACAGGTGGAGGGAGGTGCTGGAAACGTTATCCATGCTCCGGGCAAGGAAAAGCGCCTGGCACAGGAGAGGGGAGAAGAGCCCATGGGAGGAGGAGGAGGAGGGAAGGAGGCCGGAGGGTGCCCAGGATAGATGCAATGGGGGAGGGCGAGGCCTGGTAAGTGAGATGGGAACGGGGGGGGAAGGGGATGTGACACAGGGGACAAGTGCAGCCACCGCGGGCTGGGGAGGAGCAGGAGCTGCAGCAGCACCGAGATGTCGGAAGCATCCCGGGCTCCGTGGGCTGCATCCCGCTGGGAGCCCTCAGCCTCCCGGCTCGGGCCCCCCACCAGCACCTTCTCCACACAGAAGGTGGGACGGTTTGGGAGGATGCCCCTGTCCTATGCCTCTGCTCCCAGGTATGTGCGGTCAGCAATGGGGGGGCTATGGGATGCACTTGTCCGGGTGTCCCGGGGCTGTCTGTCCTCTTTATCCTATCCCCACTTTGGTCTTCTGCTTTTCCCATTGCCCATTCCTCCTGTGGAGGTGCCTCATTCTCTTTCCCTGCTGTTTCAGCATCCCTGGGTAGGGTGTGGGTTTCTCTCCAGCTCATAGGCCACCACCTCGTCCTTTTGCACCCAGTTGTTTCTATGGTGAAAAATGCATGGATGACCTGGGGAAAATGCGTAGTTTGTGTTTGCTTACAGGTGAGGAAAAATGGAAGGTGAGAGAGAAAGCAATTCCCCTTCTATAAGGAGTGGTGTGTGTGTGTATAAACATATTTTGATGTATATGAGAAGAGAGGTGGTTTTTTCCACAATGGTGGAAATGGTGGGCTGCAGAGAAATGCGATTTGGGAAGCCCCCTCCCCCCCCCCCCCCCCAGCTCCATCTTGATATATGGACTTTGCATCCTTGTGTATTCCCTTTCTCCTGTTGCTTTTTATGGCCCCTGTTGAGCCCTGGGGCTCAACCAAGGCATCCGAGTCCCCGGCTGAAGCATTGAGGGCAAAGTGGGTCTCTAATGGGAGCTCAGATGGTCACCTGGACCAAAGCCTGGAGCAACTGCTAAACAGGGCTACGAGCTTGCATTTAGCACCAGGTCAGCCAAAAAGCAGCAGGAGCCAGACCTGGTGGCTGTATCCCAAATGACACCCAAACCGGCCAGAAAGGACAGGGGGAGCCTGGGATTTGCGAGGGAGCAGAGGGCAGGACGCGTTCCCGCTTGTTATCCCCTCCATCTCTGTGCTGTCCCCAATGGTGGGGTCTTTAGCACCGGTTTAAAGAAACCAGATACAGCAGAAGTGACCTCGGAGGCTCGTTCCTGGAAGAGGAACGCCCACAGGGGGCTGGATGCCAGGCATTCATGTTCCTGGTGCAGCCCTGCCGCAACCAGTCCTTGCCTGCAGGAAGGAGGCCATGGCCGCGGTGTTCCTGCCCGGCAACCTCCAGGATGAAGCCACTTGCTCCGTGTGCCTGGAGTTCTTCAAGGACCCCGTGTCCATCGAGTGCGGGCACAACTTCTGCCGGGCCTGCATCATCAAGAGCTGGAGGGAGCTGGAGATGGACTTCCCCTGCCCGCAGTGCAGGGAGGTTTTCCAGCACAAGAGCTTCCGCCCCAACCGGCAGCTGGCGAACATGTCCGAGATCATCAGCCAGTTCACGCTGCGCGGGGCCAAGGGCGCGGAGGAGGACGGGCTCTGCGGGAAGCACCGGGAAGCGCTGAAGCTCTACTGCAAGGACGACCGGAGAACCATCTGCGTGGTGTGCGACCGGTCCCGTGAGCATCGCCCGCACGCCGTCGTGCCCGTCGACGAGGCATCCGAGGAGTACAAGGTGCGTGTCTGTCCCCGCTGCCTCTCCACGCAGCAGGCTCCGTGCTCTTGTGTACACGACGCTCAATCTTCCCGGGGTTCAGAGCCGCTCGATGCAGCCTGGCTTTCCAAAGCCCTGGAAAACCTCCCTCCTGCCGTGCGCTCACGCAATCCCTGCAGCTTGGGATCAAACACAGGGCAACCAGGAGGCTGTGAGAGGGTTTCCTCCATGCAAGCTCCTGCTCAGCAGCGCTGGGCTCGGGCCAAGCCGCAAACACAACCTGCGGGCACCCACCTTATCAGCAGGGCAGCACCTGACGCAGCAAACACTCACGTCTATTCTGGGGCTGGGCGAGCATCCAAAGATGAATCCGAGTCGGTTAAAACGGGGCTGAGGTTTGCTTGTGCCAGGAGCGAAGGCGGGGGAGGCAGCAGGCGATGAGAGCAGCGCCTGTATCCTGCGCTGGCATCCTCGGTCTCCTTTCTGTGTCTGCTGCATGTGTGGGAGCTTGTGCCGGTGCTCGGGGTTCAAATGTGGGTGTCTGAGTTGAGCTGAGCCAGGGCCTGCACCCTGTGTTTCCCTTGCAATCCCTCTTGTCCTTGCACAGCTGTAAAGAGCACAGCAGGGTGGATAACGCAGCGAAGGAAAGGAAGGAACCCCAGAAACAGCCTCTTCTTTCTCTGTTCCCAGGAGAAAATCCAGGGCCGCTTGGATTTCCTGAAAAAGGAGAGGCAGGAGCTGCTGGAGTTCAAAGTGAACGATGACAAGAAAACCCAGGAGCTCCTGGTGGGTGCCCATAGCCGGCGGTGGGGAGGAGGGTCGAGGCTGGGTGGTTATTCCATTTGGAAGGGTTTGAAGCAACATCCTCCTGCCACGAGCTGTGGTGCTACACGTGGCACAAAGGGCAGGGTGTGAGGGTCCGGTTCTGAGGGCCTGGGGCTTGGTCTCGGAGGAGGTTGTAGGTCTCTCTGTGATGACAGCACAAGGAGGAGCTGGGTGTGGGCAGAGATAAGGAACAGGTCACAGGGAGGCAGGAGCTGGGGTTTACATGAGAATAGAGATGCCTCCAGGGAATGATTCCAGGTGGGTTCCTCTACACAGCCCCTTCTCCCAGTTTGGGTGGTGGGACCAGCAAGTGATGACAGGGGCTAAGGAAACCTCTTGGTCTCTGATCCTCACCTCTGCTTTAAGTGCTGATTAACTCCCCACCAAGATAAAGGCAGATAAACAGAGATAAAGGCAGGTAAAGGAAGCCTGTGCCTAGTGTAGGAGAGAAAACCCACCTAAGATCTGCTGCCCCAGACATGGCCTGGTGCCTCTTCCCTGCAGAGAAGGCTGTGGGGATGCAGCTGCAATGGCTGTTTGTGGCCTTTGCTCTCCATCCCCATCCGTCACGCAGCCCCCCATGCAATGACGCCGGTGGGTGCCCCATCCCCACCCAAATCACTGCACCAGCCTGACCCCCTTCATCTCGCTGCGTTTGCTGACCAGGAAACCATCGCGAGCGAGCGGCAGAAGCTGCTCTCGGAGTTCGAGCGCCTGCGGCAGTTCCTGCACGACCAGGAGCATCTCCTGCTGGGGCAGCTGGAGAAGATGGAGAAGAACATCGCCAAGAGGCAGAACGAGAACATCACCGACCTCTCCAAGGAGATCACGCTCCTCAACAAGCTCATCACGGAGCTGGAGGAGAAGATCCAGCAGCCCACGCTCGAGTTCCTCAAGGTGAGGGTCTGGCTCTGATATGAGCCTCCAGGGCTGAGGAAAGGCCTTTCTCCATCCCTGTTAACGTGGTTCTGGGTCCTGTTAGAGGTATTTTGGGGATAAATGTGCTTATTCCCCCCATCTTCAATGAGCAGTGTCTGGGATGCACCATGAAGAACACACAGCAGCTCTGGCTCAGGGGCATCCTGGATGTGCTCTTCGTATCCAATAGCTTCTAACCCAATTTTCTTCCATGACGTTGGACCTTTCAAGCACCTATAAATTCCCATTTCGAGGTGTTGAAAGCTGAATTAGACCCCCACAAATAGATTCTTAAAGCAAGCACCTCCTTTGTGAGCTGGCCACAGGCCTTGCAAACTCATCAATGTCCACTCCTCCAGGCTTGGAATGGAGCTGGAATATGGAGCACATGGAGCTGGGCTCAGCAGGACAAGGCTCCTCGCCAGGTTTTACAGTCCTGGCTGCAGGGGCTTGGCCAGACCCTGAAAGCAGAGCTGTGTTTCAAGTCCAGATGAGCCATTAACCAAGCTGGAAAGTATGAGGGGGGGAGCAGATGGGCTCCAGGTATTGATTGCACTGCAAAGAAAGAAGCTGGAGCCCATCCAGCCCCTCCTTGTTACCCAAACTCCCCTTTGCAGCTGAAGTGGGGCTTGGAAAGCAAACCTGAGCTGCCCATCCCAGAATCAAGTAGTCCTGTCCCCAGCCCCATGGCAAAAGGCCAATAGGGATCTTTTAAGTGGCCATGTGTTGATTGTTCTGGTGCCCGCATTGATCCCTATGGGGTTAAACTCCCTCCGAGGCAGCTCTGTCAACATTTGCAGATGGTTTCAGGGCTTGGCCATGGGTGAAAGCTGGTTCCACGTGGTCTTTGCTCGGCTGCTGCCGTTGCTCACAGCCCTGACCTGGAACAATGCAGGAGCTTCGGCTTTTAAAGCCCATGCTGGAAAACCTCATTCAGCTCCAGGGCCCTTTTCCACTCCCTGGGCTTGGCTTTGAGTCACGTCCAATGTTCTCACCGTGGTTTATGGGTTTTGCACCTCCCAAACTAAGCCACATCATGATACTATGGGCACAAAGCTGGACTGTTTGTATATAGCACTGTTTGGAAGGCTTGGTCCCCCCCAGAAGTGAGATTTGGAGGGACCATGACCTTCCAAAGCTGGAAGCAAAGATCTGAGGCACGGATCCATGCTTATTGTTGCAGCCATAAAGGATGAATGTCTCAGCTGGGTTGAATGGGGAGATGTAGCACATATTGCACAAGGATTTCACCCGGTCTCTCTTCTTCCTTTCTAGGATGTAATGAGCATCATAAGCAGGTATGGAGCTCTCTTGCCCCCCTTTCATGTTTTCCCCCCTCCCAACACTGTTTGGAGGTCAGTGCTTGCAGTGCAGATGCCAGAGGAAGGCACTGTCAGCTACAGATGGGAATGAAACAGGGGAATAGGAATGATTTCCTTATTGCTTTCTCTTCTCCCTTTGCAGGAGTGACGATGTGAAGTGCCAGAAGCCTGTGCCCGTGTGCACGGACATGAAGATGCACATCTGCAACTTCTCCCTCAAGACCGTCGTCCTTGAGAAGGTCCTGAAGAAGTTCAGAGGTACATGGGGAGGAGCCCGGGTGTTTGAAACAGACCTTTTCCAGGCGTTGGGATAAGGGATGAGGAGCGCTGGGGATGCTGGGGATGCCTCGAGGTCCCTGACCACAGCACTGGAATAGGAGGATAGATCCTGTTGGAAAGGGCTTCTGGGGATGTGCATGAGCAGGAGATGTGCTGACAGCCCAAGAGTTTGTTAAAGAGGGAAAACCGATCCCGACCCATCATTTTCAGCTCAATAGCCTCCAGTTTTCACACCTTGGATGGCTGGAGGCCGGGATTCCCAAGGCAACCCCTTGCAGTAGCGCGGCAAGGCCACAAGATGTTGCTGGGGGATTCGGGGAGGAATCAGGGCCGGGTAAATGAGGTTTAACCAAACCCTGCCTTCTCCTCATGTCCGGAAGCTTCCGTTATTTAAAGCTTACACAAACTGACCTTTATTTAGCAGGAATTTCCCCATTGCGGGAGCTGGTGTTGCCCCATCCTCAGCTCTCACTACCTGCCACCTCCCCTGCTAGTGCTTTGATGTGTGTAAAGGTGCCTGAACGGGGGGGGGGGGTGTGCTCTCTTGGTGTCACCATTGCCGTGTTTTGTCTTTTCCTTGCAGACAACCTGCGAGATGAGCTGGGACGAGGTGAAAAAGGTAAAGGGAAAAGCTTTCAACCACAGCACCCCGGAGCAAAGATGCTAAACTGGGGCTGTGTTTAGCAAAGCCAAAGAGAGGGGTGAGGAAAGAAGGATAAAACCAGAGGACAAGAGGTTTCCTCTTTTGGGTTCATTTCTTCTCTCCCCATGATGTGCAAAGGCAGTTGTGGGTCTCCCTTTAGGGCGTCCTGAACCAGCTCTTGGTCCTCATTTACCACAATTTGCTTTGCTGTGTTGCCCTTCACCTTTACCTGATGGTGAGGATGTGAAAAGGGTGAGGCGGATGCTCATCCCATCCCTTTAACTGGGACCTTCCTCACCCACCTCTAGAGAGAAGGAGCATGTTTGTTAGCGCCTAAAACGAGTCCTCTTATAGTACCTGGAAGCCTCAGGCTTCCTGCAGAGTCAATGGCGAGAGGAGGCCTCTCAAGCACCTCCGAGCCAAGCCAACGTTGAAACTTGGCTTTCCTTCCCCACAGGCTGCCCGGGGAGCTGAAGAGGAGCAGTTGTTGAGGTTGGGATGTGGTGCTTGAGGTTGGGAATTGCTTCACCCCCCCAGCTCAGGCTTTTCCCTGTCCCCATTCTCACTGAGTTACCCCTGTCCCTGCTGTCACCAACAGAGGACCTGACCCTGGACCCCGACTCCGCAAACCACCTCCTCATCCTCTCCGCCGACCTCAAGAGCGTGCGGATGGGCTGCAGGAAGCAGGAGCTGCCCGACAACCCCAAGAGGTTCGACACGAACTCGCGCGTGCTGGCCACCACGGGCTTCCAGTCGGGAAGACACTACTGGGAGGTGGAGGTGGGCGCCTCGGACGGGTGGGCTTTCGGGGTGGCCAAGGAGTCCGTCAGGAGGAAGGGGCTGACGCAGTTCTCCCCCGAAGAAGGGATCTGGGCAGTGCAGCAGAACGGAGGCCGCTACTGGGCCGTCACCTCGCCCCAGCGCACGCCGCTGTGCCTCAGCCAGAAGCTCACTAAGGTCAGGGTCTACTTGGATTATGAAGGGGAAGAGGTTTCCTTCTACAACGCCGAGAACATGCAGCACATCTTCACCTTCAACGTGGCCTTCCAGGAGAAGGTGTTCCCGCTCTTCTCCGTCTGCTCCACCATCACCTACATCAAACTGTGCCCGTGAGGCGTCCCCGAGGACCCGGCTCCGTGATCTTCACTGGATGAGCACAAGGGACTCTGGAATGAGCCGAGCAGCCCAGTTCAGCTGAGAGATGGGAAACCAGGCAGGGAGGGGAAACCATCCCAGCCCCTCTTGCTGGGCTCTGAGAGAGGTTATGAGTGTTCCAACTGGAGTTTCTGGCTTCTTCCCTCCTTCCTCCTGCTGGGAAGGTCGGTTCCCAGTGAAGGGGAGTACCTGGTTACTTATTCCAGCTGCTGCTCCTAAAATCTGGGATAATAATGTGCTCCCAAGGCTATTTTTGTGATGTTGACGTGAAGGTCTGAGCCCTCCCAGGCGGTCTAAAACCCAAGGCCACCAAGATCTGACCTGTCTTGGAGTCAAGATGGGGTTGAAGAGATGCTGCGAGCTTTTTGTTGCCCTCTCCATCAGCTTCCAGTGCTTCATTTTCCTGTGCAGGGCAGGAGGGAGGCATTGCTGCTGCTGTGGGGAAGGCTGGGAGGTGCTTGGTTTCCTGTGGAGCAGCACAGGTTCGTGTTGCTCAGGTGTGTTTGGCCACTGGACATGAGTAAGAGCCACGTTTCTGACGCTGGTGCTCCTGTGTCCTCTCTGGGGCCCTCTCTGTGTTTCTTAACCTCTTCCAGTAACCTACAACCAACAGGAGCCTCCCAGTCTGTTCCTAGCCCATGTGCTGGCAATAAAACGTGAAGGTGCTACCTGCACTGGTCTTCTCCTGTTCCTTATTCCCAGCTGCTGACAGGCTGGAGAACATCAGAAGTGTGGGTTGAAGGGTTGTCCTGCTTGGAATTTAAGTGTAAAGAAAGACTTTAAGAGAAAGCATGTATGTGTGTGTATATAGATATATATGGGTGAAGGCATTTATATATACTGGGACGGTTTGTTCCCCCCACATCTGTTTATGTTAAGCACAAACCCAACATTTGCATATTCCTCAGACTGAGGAAGCTGAAGATCAAGCCTGAGTCAAGCTTTACCTTGAGACAGCATTAGAGGGGAGGGATGGCCATCACCCCTGTGTCGTTGCAGCAGCAATATGGAGCTTTCCTCGCTGTGATTTGGCCAAACCTCCTCAAATAAAGAAAGGGAAGATGCTGGAGGTGCCAAGGGGTGCAGGGTAGGGACTGACCCCAGTTTCTGGTGTTACAGGGGGGTAGGTACACAAGCACCAGTGGTTTCTGGCCGTGCCGTGCTCCTGCTTGTCCCTGCGTTTAGCGGAGCTGCGCCAGGCCGGTGCTGGGACAAGTGTTGGGGGTGATGGAGGTTTTGGGGCGATACAACCGGTCTGGGGGTTCCCCCTGGTGACCACAGCACAGGCGGGGCTGCCCATTGAGGCTCCATAGCTCAGGGGTTAGAGCACTGGTCTTGTAAACCAGGGGTCGCGAGTTCAAATCTCGCTGGGGCCTGGGGCATTTTCTGTGCTTCCTTTTTTCGTTTTCTCCTCAAAATCATTTTCCACCTCCGCCGGGAGCGGGAGGAGCCGCGGGCGGCAGCCGGGGGGCGGCGGGACCGGGATCAGGACAGAGCCGCTCCCGGCACGGAGATCT